>NC_143576.1:47611991-47918300 GCF_048544385.1 Mastigoproctus giganteus | reverse complement strand
AGAAAGAGACTCGGAGAGGACATAAGAAGATTTAACACAAGAAAAGTAGAACAAGCATTAAGGGAAAACAAAAGATTTAAATCAGCAGCCATGAGCAGTAATACAGAAAGACAAATGATACTGAAACTGAAGAACAGCGATGGTGTACTTATAAACAGCAGAGAAGGCATAATTCAAATAGCAGAAGACTACTATAAAGAATTATACAAGGAGCAGGGGAATGATGCCAGAAGTGGGGGAGATGGATTGCAAAGTAGCAACACATACAACATACCCGATATTCTTCCTGATGAGGTAGAACATGCATTGAAGAAAATGAAGAATCGGAAAGCCCCGGGGGAAGATGAAGTTACTGTAGAGTTGTTAAAATTGGGAGGAAGAGACATAACACAAAAACTGGCAAGGCTCTTCACAAAGTTCATTAGAAAAGGTGTGACGCCTAAGAAGTGAAATAATGCAATCATAGTTTTGCTGCATAAGAAAGGAGATAAATCAGAAATTATAGACCAACAAGGGTCATTACTCACAGATTAGAAAGAATACTTGATGAGAATCAACCGAAAGAGCAAGCTGGCTTTAGGACAATATTCTCAACTATGGATCACCTTCAAGTAATATCGGGCACTGGAAAGACAAGGCATAGATACCCCATATATTATGATTTTGAAGAAAATATATGAGAGTGCTACCTCCTTTATTAGACTAGACAAAGACAGTATCAAATTTAAAATCGAGAAAGGAGTTCGACAAGGAGACACAATATCTCCAAAGCTGTTTACTGTTGCCCTTGAGGAAGCTTTCAGAAGATTAGACTGATCGCAGAAAGGAGTCAATGTGAACGGAGAGTACCTAAACCATTTACGATTTGCAGATGACATTGTGGTCATAAGCCACGATCCCAAAGAATTAGAGGAAAATCTTAATCAGTTATGCACAGTTAGTAAGGATTTTGGACTAAAGATGAATATGGCTAAAACAAAAGTAATGATGATGAAAAAGTATGCCATGGAAAGGGAAATAATGATTGAAGGAGCAGTAATTGAAAAGGTGGAGTCATATACTTATCTGGGACAAGTTATTAGCTGTAATAATGATAAATGGCTGGAAGTCAAGAGAAGAATAAATTTTGGATGGATAGCATTCAGGAAATATAGTCGCATACTGAAGAGCAATATCCCAGTTTGTCTGAAATGTAAAATAATGAATCAATGTATACTCCCCACCATGACTAATGTTAGTGAAACTTGGGCACTCACCAAAAGAATGGAAGAGAAGGTGAGAACTACACAGCGAAGAATGGAACGAATTATATTGGGAATCAGACTGTTAGATAAGAAGAGAAATACATGGATTAGGCAGCAAACTCAAGTAAAGGACATTCTTATCAAAACTAAAGAACTAAAATGGTCTTGGGCAGGACACATAGCTCAAAGACATGATGACAGATGGACTAAGAAAGTAACAGAATGGTACCCAAGAGGAGCTAGAAGAAAACCTGGAAGACAAAGGCAATGGATAGATGAAATTCATGAGTTTTTGGGTAGTAAATGGATGGCCAGTGCTCAAAACAGAAGGAACTGGAAAGCTGCTGGATTGAAAATGGCTGATGATGATGAGTTAGGTCCAAACAACTTAATAAGAAATGTTGAAACTGAACTACCTCGAGCTAGTAGTTCACGCGGTGTCCGACAGATGTCGAGTATCGCTGTGTTTCCCTCGAAAATTTAAAATATTCTGCGGCACGCAGTTTTGGAACCGCTGTTTTATGCAATAAACATTTAATTCCATAATTATTTTCATTATCTTTTACATTGTATACAGTTAAAAAGTTATTTAAAAGGTATTTTTAAAATTCTTTATGGACATTCCAGAAGGTGAAGGACCAATTATAATTTTTCCTATTGATTATTATATTCTATTAACGCATTTCCGTTTTGCGCAATGTACTCGCGGGACGAATTAATCGCATTAATAGAGGCCCTCCTATATACAGTATATATCTGAAAAACTAAGAATTACAAATGTGGGATAAAGCCCAGAGTAGCAAGCAGTCTGTGGCTGGAAAAGTGGTAAGAAGCACGTGATTATAAAAACAGTAAGTATTATACAGCAACTGTACAAATTACTGAGACAAAAGTAAAACGAAGATAAAAAGAGAGATCATGTAGATTTGGTCCTTGAGGTTGTCACAGACATTCTCTCAGATATGCCCGACAACCTGTACTTGCTACTTGGGAGTTTAAAACGCTGATGGAACTGATATTCAGGAGACATTCAAGTCAAGTGGACCCAATTTCGGTGAAGTCCGAAGAGGTCTCTGACAGCCAAATCCTCTGCTTGCACCTTCACAATGGTGAGACTGATAATAATCCTGGGTATAACCTCCATGCACAGGCACACTGTGGGTAACCAACCAGGTGTGAACCAATGCAAGCAGGGGTTGAGGTGTGGTGCCCACACCACATGGAGGAATGATGCCCTTCTGTGTTACCAGGCAATACTAGGTGGTAGATGAATCTCATCAACCTGTGCAATACCACCATTTTGCTTATTGGAGGCTTGAAATGGTCAAACCCATGTTTAAACTCCAGAGCGAAGTTCCGGTCAACCCTCCCCATCTCGTCCATCATGTGGTATGACTGATGACTTTTGTGATTATGATGAACATCATGGCGAGATCAAATCTTCCTTACATTTCGAGGGTACAGCTCTAAAACGGTGTTTGCAGACTGGCCGCTAGTTAGTACACCGGAACAAACATATTGGTAACTCTTTAGGAGGCATCTAGATCAGCTAGCGTATAATCTTGCTACCTCTACTCTGCCAGATAGTGACTGGAGTCTGAGTAGTGTGTATGTGGGGAGGGGGCATTGTCGAAGCCATGATATGTCAAGAATCTGGGTATATTCTTACCATGTGTATGACATATCCAAAAATTTAATTATTTCATGCAGATTGTCCTTCCTCACTTTTTCTTCCTATTGAATACACCATGAATTGTCAAACTAATAGAGTAAGCTCATCTGCGAAAAGATCTAAACTTCCTAAACACTTCCTAGTTCATTTCCCAAATATATGTGGTCTCAATTCTAAACTCAATGACATCCATTTCAACTTCCAGTCTGCCAAACTCCATGTACATTTTCTGACAGAATCTCAGTTATTGGTTGATTCAACTACAGCTCATCTCAGTTTCCCAAATTATTCACTGTATGATTTCTTTTGCCTCAAAGGTGGTACTTGCGCATATGTCCCTTCCGACATTCCCTGTGAGAGACTTGGTAATTGGGAATCTGCTCTGGCTTAAAATCTCTCTATCTCATTGTGTTAAATTCATCTGTTGTCTCTACTATTCTACCAACACCACTTTAATCACTTGGAGAATTTTGACTTCCTCTCTTTGCAACTTACTTTCTCCAGTCCAACATTCCTAACAGTGAGGTAATTTTCCTTGGTGATTTTAATGTTCACAACTCAGCTGGCTTCGGTTTTCTATTCACACCGACCCAGCTGGTTGAGATGCTGAAGGTTTTGCAATTACTAAACACCTTGCATGTTTGTTCATTTACCTACAAGAATAGCGGACAATCCTAAATATACAGCCAACACGCTTGATCTTTTTTCTTACAAACAACCCTTTTAAGTACACGGTCTAAGTGAGTGGCCCTTTAGACACCTCAGATCACAACTTGGTGATTGTCTCTTCTCCAATGAAGCCTTTATCTAATGGCTATTTCCAACCTCGTATTGTTTGGCATTACAAGAATGCAAAATGGGATGACCTGCGAGATTTCTTTTTTTCGGTCGGACTACTGTTTCAAAACTTCTGATGTAAACATTGCTCAGATCGTGTCAGTGAAATTATTCTTGTTGGAATGGAATGCTTTATTCCACACTCCACTTTAAAATCTCGTCCTTTATCTAAACCTTGGTTTTCCAATAAATGTGCTAAGGCTGTTCAAGAGAAGAACGTTGCATATCATAATTGGCTTGTTTCCAATTTTTCAGTTTCATTTTCTGCCTACACACTACAGCTCGCAACAATTGTAAAGCAGTCAATCAGTCAAACTAGATTTTGAACAGGCTAAGAGTAGAAAACTTGCTTCTTGCCCTAATGGCAGCCGCGCATTGTGGTCTCTTGCTAAAGCTATTGGCCGCAACTTTCGCCTATCTCTGCTCCCACCTCTGTCAAAACCAGATGGTTCTGTTGTCACTTTGGCCAAGGATAAAGCTGACCTGCTAACATCCCATTTTTCTTCCAACTCATGTATTAATGATCTTGGTAAAACACTTCCCACCATTTCCACCATGCTCCATTCAATTCCTGTGGTCTTCCGTCAAAAGGATGTCAGAAGAATTTTGACATACCTTGATGCTAAGAAAGCTCCAGGTCCCTGATGGTATTTCTCCACTTGTTCTCAAAAACTGTGCTCCTGAACTTACTCCTGTTCTTTTGCCACCTTTTTTCACTTTCTTAACCAAAAGTCTTTTTCCTTCTGCTTGGAAATCTGCTCATATTTAGCCAGTTCCTAAAGAGGGTGACAAATCCCCACCAATCCAATTATTGTCCCATTGCCATTACTTCTACATTTTCTAAAGTAATGGAGAAACCAACTAACTACCAACTCTTAAACTACCTAGAAACCTTCCGTCTGATCAACAATCGCCAGTATGGATTCTGTCAGTGTCAATCCACTGGTGATATACTGGCTTATGTTACCCATTTATGGACAAATTCAGTGGAAAAGTTTGGTGAAATGCAAGCAGTTGCTCTTGACATCTCAAAGGCTTTCGATCGTGTTTGGCATAAAGATCTTCTAAACAATTTTATGGTTTGCCAACTGTTTTTTAAAATTGATTATCCAGGTTTTTGTCTGATCACTCACTGAGGGTGATGGTAGATAGCTATCTGTCTTCCAACTTATCCACTAATGCTGGTGTTGCCCAAGGTTCAGTTCTTTCCCCCACTCTTTTCCTCTTGTATATTAATGACCTTCTTCCATTGACTGTAAATTCTATCCATAGTTTTGCTGATGATAGCACATTGCATTCCACTTTCCATTTTGAGAAACCGTGACTTGCAATCAGCTTCAAACTTCTCGAATATCTGCTACTAATTCCTTAAATTCCGATCTCCAAGTAATTCTCCAGTGGGGCAAAGACAACTTAGTTGATTTCAACCCTTCTAAAACTCAGTCTTGTCTTATATCTCGCAAAAAGGATTCTTTTGCTCCTATGCTTATCTTTGGTGACACTTTAATTTCTAGGCAAAACGATGGGGATTACCCTGGCTTCTAATCTCTCTTGGCACAAGTACATTTCAAATATTGCTTCCTCTGCATCTAAAAAACTTGGTTTTCTCTTTCACTCTCGCCATACTATTCTTCCAAACATCTTTCACTCTGTACAAATCACAAATCCATCCTACCATGGAATATTGTTCTCACATACGGGGCCGTGCCCACAAAACCTCTCTTAGGCTTCTAGATTCCATTCAGCAGAAGAGGACAGTTAAGTTAATTAATGACTCCTCTCTAACAGAGTCTCTCCACTCGCTGTCTCATAGACGTACTGTTTCTGCTGCAGGCCTTTTCTACAGATATTTTTTCCATGGGCACTGTTCTTCTGAATTGGCTTCTACAATTCCCGCTTTCTCTTTCAAAACAGTCCGAACATGTGCCACCACCAGCCAACATCCATTTACTGTCCAACTTCAAACTCACAGAACTAACTTTTTATCTTCCTAGTTTATTCATTTAACTGCCATTTTCTGGAACCACCTTCCTTCATACGTATTTCCTGAAAATTACAGTCTACAGAAGTTCAAGTCTAATATCTACATATATCTTCTTTTATCTTCTCAACCTCCTATCCAAGCATGCTACTAAGTATTATAAGATTCTAATACCTCTCATGTTTGGGGTTTCATAAAAAAAAAAGAAGTACCATGTGATAAATAGAATTGCGTAAATCAGATTGTGAAATGGATATTTTTTTTTTTTTTTTTTTTTTATGTGAACCCCAAACACAAGAGGTATTAGAACCTATAGTACTTAGTACTGTGCTTGGGTTGGATGTTGAAAAGATGAAAGTAGATATTTGTTGCCATTGGACTTGAACTTCTGTAGATTGTAATTTTCAGGAAATACGTATGAAGGAAGGTTGTTCCAGAAAACGGCAGTTGAATGACTAAATGAGGAAGATGAAAAGTTGGTTATGTGGATTTGAAGTTGGACTGTAAATGGATGTTGGCTGGTGGCGGCACGTGTTCGGACTGTTTTGAAAGAGAGAGCGGGAATTATAGAAGCCAATTCAGAAGAACAGTGCCTGTAGAAGAGGCATGCAGCAGAAACAGTACGTCTATGAGAAAGCGAGTGGAGAGACTCTGTTAGAGATGAATCATTAATTAACCTAACTGCCCTCTTCTAAATGGAATCAAGAAGCCTGAGAGGTTTTGGGGGCACCACCCCAGATGTGTGAAAAATATTCCATGGCAGGGCGGATTTGCGATTTATACAGAGTGAGCAGCTGTTTGGAAGAAAAGTAACACCGAGAGCTAAAGAGAAAACTAGGTTTTTTAGATGCAGAGGAAGCAATATTTGTAATGTGCTTGTGCCAAGAGAGATTAGAAGTCAGGGTAATCCCCAAAACAGATATATGATTTTGCCTAGAAATCGGAGTGTCCCTAAAGATAAGCATAGGAGCAGAAGAATCCTTTTTGCGAGATATAAGACAAGACTGAGTTTTAGAAGGGTTGAAATCAACTAAGTTGTCTTTGCCCCACTGGAGAATTACCTGAAGATCGGCATTTAAGGAATTTGTAGCAGATTTTCGAGAAATTGAAGCTGATTGAGCAGGACATGGTTTCTCAAAATGGAAAGTGGAATGCAATGTGCTATCAACGGCAAAACTATGGATAGGATTTCCAGTCAATGGAAGAAGGTCAGTAATATACAAGAGGAAAAGAAGGGGGAAAGCACTGAACCTTGGGGGACACCGGCATTAGTGGAGAAGTTAGAAGACAGAGAGCCATCTAAAATCACCCTCAGCGAGCGATCAGAGAGAAAACTGGATAACCAATTGCTAAAAACAGTTGGCAAACCATAAGATGGAAGCTTGTTTAGAAGACCTTTATGCCAAACACGATCAAAAGCCTTTGAGATGTCAAGAGCAACTACTTGTGTTTCACCGAACTTTTCCATTGAATTAGTCCGTAAATGGGTAACATAAGCCAGAATATCACCAGTGGATCGACACTGACGAAATCCATACTGGCGATCGTTAATCAGACAGAAGGTTTCTAGGTAGTTTAAGAGTTGGCAGTTAATTGATTTCTCCATTACTTTAAAAAGAGTAGAAGTAATTGCAATGGGACAATAATTGGATGGGAGGGATTTGTCACCCTTTTCAGGAACTGGCTGGATATGAGCAAATTTCCAAGCAGAAGGAAAAACACCTTTGGAATAAGAAAGTGAAAAAAGGCGGCAAAGAATAGGAGTAAGTTCAGGAGCACAGGTTTTGAGAACAAGTGGAGAAATACCATCAGGACCTGGAGCTTTCTTAGCATCAAGATTCATCAAATTCCTTTTGATATCCTTTTGACGGAAGACCACAGGAGGCATTGAATGGAGCGTGTTGGGAATGGTGGGAGGTGTTTTATCAAGATCATTAATACATGAGCTGGAAAAAAATTGGGATGCTAGCAGGTCAGCTTTATCCTTGGCTGAAGTGACAACAGAACCATCTGGTTTGGACAGAGGTGGGAGCAGAGATGGGCAAAAGTTGCGGCCAATAGCTTTGGCAAGAGACCAGAATGCTCGGCTACCATTAGGGCAAGAAGCAAGTTTTCTACTCTTAGCCTGTTCAAACTCTAGTTTGGACTGATTAATAACTGCTTTACAATTGTTGTGAGCTTTGGTGTAGGCAGAAAATGAAACTGAAGAATTAGAAACAAGCCAGTTACGATATGCAAAATTCTTCTCTTGAACAGCCTTAGCACATTTATTGGAAAACCAAGGTTTAGATAAAGGACGAGATTTTAAAGTGGAGTGTGGGATAAAGGATTCCATTCCTGCAAGAATAATTTCACTGACACGATCTGAGCAAAAGCTGACATGAGAAGTTTTGAAATAGTAATCCGAACAAGGAAAAGAAGAAAAGAAGTCTCGCAGGTCATCCCATTTTGCATTCTTTTAATGCCAAATAACACGAGGTTGGTAATAGCCATGAGATAAAGGTTCCATTGGAGAAGAGACAATCACCAAGTTGTGTTCTGGAGTGCCTAAAGGACCTCTCACTTTGATCGTGTACTTAGAAGGGTTATTTGTGAGAAAAAGATCAAGCGTATTGGCTGTATGATTAGGATTGTCCGGTATTCTTGTATGTAAATGAACTATCTGTGTTAGGTCATTAGTAATTGCAAAAGCCTCAGCATCTCGACCTGCTGAGTCGGTTTGACTAGAAAACGGAAGCCTGCTGGAGTTGTGAACATTAAAATCACCAAGGAAAATTACCTCACTGTTAGGAAAGTTGGACTGGAGAAAGTCAAGTTGCAAAGAAAGGACGTCAAAGAGCTCCAAGTGATTAGTGGAGCTGGGTGAACAGTAGAGACAACAGATGAATTTGACACAATGAGGTAGAGAGATGATTCCAAATTGCAAAGTCTCTGACAGGGAATATCAGAACAGACATATGCACACAAGTACCACCTTTGAGGCAAAAGGAATCATACAGCGAATAATTTGGGCATCTGAGATGAGCAGTAGTTGAATCAACCGATAACTGAGAGTCTGTCAGAAAAAGTACATGGGGTTTGGCAGACTGCAAGTGGAAATGAACATCGTTGAGATTAGAATTGAGACCACATATATTTGTGAAATGAATTAAGAAGTGCTTGGGAGGTTTAGATCTTTTCCCAGATAAACTTGCTCTATTAGTTTGACAATTTATGGTAATTCATGGTGTATTCAATCGTAAGAAAAAGTGGGTGGGACATGCTGTATGAAGTAATGAAACTTTTGGATATGGCGTACACGTGGTAAGAATATAACCAGATCCTTGACATAACGTGGCCTCGACAATGCTCCCCGCAGTACTCGGACTTCCTCCAGTCACTATCTGGCAGAGTAGAGGTAGCAAGATTATACACTAGCTGATTCGGAAGCCTCCTAGAGAGTTACCAATAGGTTCGGTCCAGTGTACTAACTAGCGGCCGGCCTACAAACACCGTTTTAGAGCTGTACCCTCAAAATGTAAGGAATATTGGATCTCGCCACGACATTCATCATAACCTCAATAGTCATCAATCATACTGCATGATGGAAGAGAAAGGGAAGGGCTGACCGGAACTTAGCTCTAGAGATTAAACATTTGTTGCACTACTTCAAGCCACCAATAAGCAAAGTGGTGGTATTTCACCGGTTGATGAGAGTCATCTACCACCTAGTACTGCCTGATAACATAGAGAGGCGGCATTCCTCCATGTGGTGTGGGCGCCACACCTCGATCCCTGCTTACGTTGGTTCACAACTGGGTGGTCACCCACCATGTACTTGTGCATGGAAGTTATACCCAGGATTACTACTGTCCCACCATCGTGAAGGTACAAGCAGAAGATTTGGCTGTCACAGATCATCCGGAATTCACCGAAATTGGGTCCACTTGACTTGAGTGTCACCCGAATATCAGTTCCATCAGCGTTTTAGACTCCCGGGTAGCAAGTACAGCTTGTCTGGCATATCTGAGAGGAGAAAGGGGGTGGATGAACGTGGCCGTCGACGTCTAATATCTGTGACAACCTCAAGGACCAAATTAAAAATAAAGAAAATATAGACTGACTAGCTATAGAAGCTTTTTTTTTTCTTTTTGTTAGTTGTTGGCGCATCGGCTACTGTAGCCATAATGCACCTCCCAAAGTTTTTGCATTTTACTCTGATCCAAGCCTGAGGTGGGATTCGAACCCGCGACCTTTGGGTTGCCAAGCAGACAGTTTCCCCACCTGGCTAGCCCGGTCGGCCTGCTATAGAAGCAAACTTGCCTAATATGTATATCCTTCACAAGTTTACTTTCACTTATATGTTGCTTTTAATTCATTCCCATAAGTTCACATGTATTCAGTCTATATTTTCTTTAATTTTCAATATCCATTTCACTGTCTTATTTACCATGTTCCACATAATATATCTCTTTATTTTTACTTATGTAAAAATTACTTTTTACATAATATATATGTAAACATTACTTTTTTAGCTAAGTATAATTTTTACTTATTTTAACTTATGTAAACTCTAGAAAGAAAGGGATGAAACAGACTGGTCTGTTCGAAAGTACTGGTTCAAATGTTGATGATCCTGCTCAGGTAGCTTACAAACTGAACAGGTATTTTGCATCTACATTCACATACAAGGAATTGGGTAGGTAAGTGGAGACCAGAAGTTTACCAAACTAAACTCTAAAAGGGAACTAAATGATATTGTAATAACTGAGAGTGAAGTGGAGGAAACATTGTTGAAGTTAAACATAAAAAAGCACCTGGGGTGGATGGGATCTCTCCAGTTATATTACGGGAAGCAGCAAAGGAAGTAAGTAAACCTTACTCGTAATTATGAGAGCATCCTTGGATTCAGGGGGAAGTCCCCATGGGCTCGACATGTGCAAATGTATCCAAAATTCACAAAGGGGGAATCAAAGGGTGACATGAATAATTACAGACCTGTCAGTTTAACTTCCATTCTGGGGAAAGTAATGAGGACACTGGTTAAAGAATCAATGCAGGATCATCTAGGCCAGGGTTCCCCAAACCTTTAGAGAAGTGGGCCACATATGAATTTTTGGAATATTTGTGGGCCAGAGAAAATTCCTAATAACAGAAACTCCCCAAGTTACATAATACCTGACTTACACAAATTCAACTTCAGTAAGGTTTTGCCAGCCAATGCAAACTAAAAAAAAATATAGAAATGTATTTTGCACCCATAAGGTTAAACGGAGATATTGTGAAAATATCATCATCAGAACCCAATGAACAATTTTTTTTTTTTTTTTTTTGTAATTAGTTCCAAGTCCTTGGAAGTTAAAAATTTTGCTATATTACTAAGCTATTTATCTCTCTAAAACAGGGGTGGGCAACAGCCGGCCCGCGACGATGTTGAATCCGGCCCCCTCGGTAAATGCATAAATATAGAAAATCCATACCTGACTACACTCGCCGTAAAAGTTCGGCTTAATTCGGTTCAATCGGGAATCGCGGCCAGTACAACAGTAACCAAGTGATTCTACGCAGCGTCAAAGAGTTATTTCCTAATTATTATTGTAGCGTCGATCGAACGAAGTTCCTTTGGGTTTGACTTCTTATTGAAAAAAATAATATTGGTGCGAGATATTTTATGTTTTATGCCTTTTCTAATTATTACAATTTTTAATTTAATATAATTTATAGCCCATAAAACGAGCCAACTAAAAAAAAAAAGAAAAATTGATGCCGAATGCCGCATTTTCAATGATAATTGGACATTCAGATATTTAATTGCAAATATAGACTATAAAGCTGTTTGTTTGGTTTGTAACGAAACTATTTCCATTTTTAAAGAATATAATCTAAAAAGGCATTTTTCAAAAAAAACATTTCGTAAAATATAAGCTATTTTCACCGGAACAAATGAAAATTGAAGCAGAAAATTTAAAATGTGGTTTGCGTAAGCAACAAAATACTTTGAAAATTTTGTCAAAACAGATAGAGCTCTGACAAATTTAAATATTGTATTTACTTTTTTTAAAAATACATTAATAATTTGGTAATTCAAGTAATATAACATTTTTTAGGTTCTGATTTTTTTTATTAAATCGTTCAATCTATTCCGCCCGCATCATGATGCGAAAATTTCATTCGGCCTGCTGACGAAAAAAAGTTGCCCACCCCTGCTCTAAAAGGTCATATTTATAATGGAAATTGCACTACCCTTTCTTCGTTTTCATATGTTCCCATTATAAGGATCAATTATGAACACCTTTGTGATATTTTTCAAAGCACGTTTCTGGAGGTCACGACCATAAAACAATTTGCACTTTCCAATTTATTGGGCTTTTCTGTTAATGCATCTAATTATAACTGGGGAGTAAACTCGATCTTATTGAATTTGCGATAATACCGATAACTGCAATTGTGTGGGTTATTATGTTACGTTATTATGGTGAAATGTATTCCATATAAAAAACAAATTTTCACAAACTTCTCTTCATTCCTATTTACGTATTACAGGGAAAGCGAAATGTAGGAAAATGTAGCAAAGCGACCAATGGAAAGTGCAAGTGGTAGCAGTGCCGGAAAACAAAACAAAATTGATTTAGAAATGAAGATGAAAATGAGTGTGTGTGTGTGTGTGTGTGTGTGTGTGTGTGTGTGTGTGTTATGGAGGTTTAATGGCGCATAAGCTTCTGGGGCTACAGTGTGCCTATTCATAGGGAACTGCTAAAAACAAAATTCAGTTGTAATGACTTGATTTTTGTTATGGTAATCTTTCAGAATTAATGATAAAGTCCAATTTTTTTCAGAAAAGATAAAAATTCATTGATATTTGCTTCCTCGCCAATAATATATGCTTTAACGTCATCATTTCTCGCAGATTTGTCAGGGAAGACAGGACGGATGTTCTGTCCTGTTGATACTGTGGGCAGTCAATTAGGATACGCTTCGCTGATAAATGTGCTGAACACTGAGGGGGATCCTCTCCTGTGAGTAGATGGAGGTGAGTGAGATACGTATATTCTATTCATGCCCATGCAAGTACTACTACTTCTCTTCACACTGTTTTGGTGCTAGAGTGCCAAAGCTTTGGGTGCTGTTTCAACTGATATAGTTTATTATTGGTTTGGGTGTGCAGTAAATCTTTCCACTGCTTGTTTGTTTGTTTGTTTGTTTGTTTTGATTTTAATGGCGCATTAGCTACTAAGGCTATAATGCGCCAAGACCATGTTATTTATAAAAAAGTTTAAACTTTCAGTGACCTAATTAGTTAGGTCACTATGTCAAGAGGTATAAGAAAAATGTAAATTTTATAAACGAGCAAAAATATTTATTGATTTTAAAAATCTAAAAATAGCAGATACATTGTCATTGTCGGATAAAATCTGGCTGAGTGTATACGGCTCAGTGAGATGATTAAAAGCAGTAAAACGGATATTACTAAAATCTGGACAATCAATTAAAATGTGTCTGATAGTTAAAATTGTGCCACAGGACACACACATAGGTGGGTCATCAGCCCTCAGCAAAAACGAATGAGTTAAATGACTGTGTCCTATGCGGGTCCAGGCAAGAACAACTTCCTCCTTACGATTCCTGCGCAGACTAGACTGCCACGGTTCAATTACAGGCTTTATACAATATAGTTTATTCCCAGTCTGTCTATTCCACGAGTCTTGCCATTGGGAGTGTATGTTTTGGTGTATTATTTGCCTGTAGTCTGTATAGGGGACTGACAGGCAGCAGTTATTATTGGGAATTGCTGATTTGGCTGCGGCATCAGCCAAATCATTTCCCCTAATCCCAATGTGGCTGGGAATCCAGCAGAAGCGGATATCATATTCACGTCCAAGAAGGAAGTGAATCTTCTGCTGAATACTAGACAGAACTGGATGAGGATTATACCTCACAGATATTAAAGCCTATAACACACTGAGAGAATTGGAATATAAAATGAACCGTTGGTATTGGCATTCACTAATGTGATCCAAGGCTAACTCTATAGCATGCAGCTCTGCAGTAAATATACTGCATTCAGAGTGAATCTGCTCCGATGTAGTGCTGTCTGCAAAGACAGCAGCAGATCCCACATATGATTCCGACTTCGAGCCGTCTGTGTAAACTGGCGCGAAGTCACAATGTTCAGCTCGGTGTGCTGAATAAAGCTGCAGCTGCAGGCAGACAGATGATGGAGTGTCCGACTTTCCCCAATTTCTAAGGGACAAGTCACATGCCGGGACAGGAGCATGCCAGGGTGGAAAGGGTTGCTTTGGTGTTTGGGCAACCTTGTCTACCTTGATATTAAGTTCTTTGAGTAGCTCTTGGAGACGAATACCAAAAGGACGATTGGCAGTCTTACAGGTATTGTATAAATTTTCCCATCGTGGCTCAAAAACGAATGGCCACGTAGGATGGTCTGGCAGGGATTTCAATTTTAAAGCGTACTTTAAAGACAACTGCTTACGTCGAAGCGATAACGGTGGTTCGTTTGCTTCGACGTATAAGCTCTGGACAGGAGATGTGCAATATGCTCCAGTAGCAATACGTAGGGCCTGATGATGGACGGGGTCCGGCCATCGGAGGACACTGTCTCTGGCTGAGGAACATACCTAGGACCCATAATCTAGTTTGGATCGCACAAGTGCACAGTAAAGCTGAAGAAGGGTACATCGGTCTGCTCCCCAAGATGTAGAGGAGAGCGAGCGGAGAATATTAAGCCCACGCGTGCACTTTGTGCAGAGTTGACGAATATGATCCAAAACGGTGAGTTTTTTTTCAAATATGAGTCGCAAGAATTTTATGTTCGCTGCTACTGGAATAGCATTTTGTCCGAGCCTTAATTCGGGTTCAGGATGAAGATTACGCTTACGACAAAAGTGTACGCAAACGGTCTTCTCCGGCGAGAACCTGAAGCCATTAGCAAGTGCCCAGGAATTCAGATTATCAATGGCTTTCTGCAGTTGTCTTTCAATAACCCTCATGTTGCATGACTGACAAAAAATGCTAACGTCATCAACATAGAGGCACTGTTTAAAGTTGGAGGAAGTTGTTCTGTGATTGAATTTATTTTGATGGCAAAAAGCGTGACACTTAATACTGATCCTTGTGGTACTCCCTCCTCTTGGCTGAAGGAAGGAGAGAGTGAGGATCCCACGCGAACTTGGAAAGATCGATTGGCTAAAAAGTTTTTAATAAAAATTGGGAGTTGCCCCCTAAGACCAAGGCTATGCAGATCTTTTAAGATGCCAAATTTCCAAGTTGTGTCATACGCTTTCTCCATGTCAAAGAACACCGACACCAACTGTTCGCGTTTTAGGAAAGCATCCCGGATGGATGCTTCCAATCTAATAAGATGGTCCAAAGTGGACCGGTTCCTTCGGAAGCCGCACTGGATGTTGGAGAGAAGGTCATTTGATTCTAGATACCATATTAAACGAGAATTAACCATTCTCTCCAGGATTTTGCACAGACAGCTAGTCAGAGCAATAGGACGATAATTGGTGGTGACTTTTGGATCCTTTCCTGGCTTAGGAAAGGCAAGAACGATTGCCTTTCGCCAGGAGTCCGGAAACTGCCCCTCAATAAAGATTCTGTTATACAGAAGGAGCAGACAATCCATAGATATTGGTGAAAGATGTTTAATCATGTCATAATGGATTCCATCTGGTCCAACAGCACTTGCTTTGGAAAGAGTGAGGGCTCTTTTCAGTTCCTCTATGGTGAATGCCCCGTAGTAGGGATAGAGGACCTGGGACTTAAAATTAAGTGCATGTTTTTCGATTTTGTGTTTCAGAACCAGGAACTCTGGGGAATACGAAGATGTTGCGGAGATGTTAGAGAATGTTTCACCAAGAGCATTGGCTATTGCAGTTGGATCTGCAATAGTGCATCCATTATAATCTAGGATTGAAGAAGGGTGGGATGTATATTTTCCCTTCATTTTCTGGATTTTATCCCAGACTACCTTAGAGTTGGTAGACTGGTTAATAGATGATGTAAAACGGAACCACGATTCCTTTTGACTCTGACGACGGATGTAGCGTGCTTTGGCTCGTGCGCATTTGAAGGCTATAAAGTTGATTGTGGTAGGATATCGGCGAAATATCCCCCACGCTTTGTTTTGAGCCTTTCTTGCTGTTGTGCATTGTGAATTCCACCAAGGTTTGGGAAATGGTGGAAACCGGGCAGATGTTTTTGGGACAGCATTAGCAGCTGCTTGGACAATGATTTCTGTGATGTACTTTACTGCGTCATTGATAGGCTCCCGACTGACTGTACTGAGGTCAAAATTTGCCGGATGTTGGAAGGCATTCCAGTCAACCTGATCAAACTTTCACCGTGGTAACCTAAAAGGAAGGCATGGGCTCGCACTGTGTAACAAGGTTATCACAGGGAAGTGATCACTTCCGTATGGATTCTCCTCCACTTCCCAAGTGAGTGAAGGGAGTAGAGAAGGGGAGCAGATAGAGAGATCAATTGCAGAAAAAGTACGGGTAGGCATGTGGAAGAAGGTGTTTGTTTCAGTATTTAGAAGGGAGAGGTCATTGTCATTGATCATACACTCTATGACTCGTCCCCTTCCGTTGATGTTAGCACTACCCCACAGGGTGTTGTGTCCATTAAAATCCCCAAAAAGTAAGAGAGGGGGAGGCAACTGCGTTACAAGATCATCAAGGTCTTCCTGGGAGATGTCAGTCCCAGGTGGCAAATAAATAGAGCAGACCGTTAATAAAAATCCCACTGTAAGGCGAATTGCAACAGCTTCTATGCTAGTTGTAATTAGCAAGGGCTGAACTGGGGTCTGGTTTCCCACAAGGATAGCCACTCCTCCATGAGCAGGACCATCCGCAATTCTATCCTTACGAAAAATTGTGGTGTTATGCATTGTGGGATCATCATTTGCCTTTAGGTAAGTCTCCTGGAAGCAAAAGCAAACTGGCTCGGGCTTTTGCAGGAGGGCCTTGATGTCATCAGTATTTCGCCGGAATCCACAACAATTCCACTGTAGGAATTTAGCCATTATTTTGGCTTGGTGGGTCCATCAGGCGGCTTCCGAGGTGCTGAGGGCTTACTTTTATCAGTCTTGGGTTTATCTTTTTTGGGAAAGAATGGACGCTGTCCCATGTCCATTTCTTCCTCCGCAAAGAGTTCCAAGACTGAATCTTCGGGTACCTCCTTCTGCTCGACATCCATGTTTTCTTGGGTAGTAGGGGAGACTTCCCCTTTCTTATTCTTTTCTTTCATAATTACCTTTGTTACTTGTGGAGCATTAGGAGGTACTGATATAGGAGTGGCAGCTGATTGGTTTTTCTGTGCAGGTTTTTGAGAACTTAAGAGATAACGCGCGATGGGAGTGAAAGACTCCTTTGGAGGAATGGTCATGTCCATCTGAGTTCCGACGGAACATCTCCCTGCTACCTTCTGGGCGTAGGTAGGTTTATTGATATTCAGGGGTTTCGCCGATTTCCTTGCCTCCTGGTATGATATATTTAGCTCTGCCTTCAGCCGTTGAATTTCTTTTTCTTCTTTCCAGCTCTGGCATGCTCGTGAGCAGGCCGGGTGTTCACCTTAACAGTTAATACAGGTGGATTTTGCGGCTGAACATGCTGTTGTTTCGTGGTTCTTTGCACCGCATCGAGCGCATGCAAGGACTCCACGGCAGGCCATTTGAGAATGTCCATACTTCTGGCATTTAAAACACCGTAAAGGGTTCGGAATGTATGGACGCACTGAACAATTGATGTATCCAGCTTTAATCTTGTCAGGAGGTTTAGGAGAGTTAAAAGTCAGGATAATGCTCCTGGTTTTAACAATTTTTCCATCCCTTTGCGCAGTAATTCTCTTGACGGCAATAACTCCCTGGGGTTTTAATTCGGAGCAGATTTCCTCCTCGGTTACGTCGAGAAGGTCCCACTCCGAAATGACACCTCTCGATGAATTGAGTGTTCTGTGTGGTGTCACTGTTATGTGTATTCCACTGATTGATGTTACTCGGAGGAGATGTTCTGATTGCCTGTCATTTTTAGTTTCAATTAAAAGTTTCTCCAGAACGAAGCCTCTTAACTGATTTGGGTGAACCTGCTAACCCATCTAACCCTTTCTGAATAAAAAAGGGTGACATTTTACCAATCGGTGTCTCATTGGTAGAATGCATAATTAAAAACCTTGGGTAGGCCCTGATGGTAATTCAGTTCGCTGCCTCTTTTTAGCAATACTGCTATCTTTATCTTTCTCATTGATTTCGGATAGGGACCGGGTTGGGGCCCCTGAAGAAGTGAGTTTATCAGGATTCATAGAAATTTTATTTGGTTCAATGCCTGGGCTCCCCACCCAGGTAGTGGGCGTCCCTTTGGGATGCCCACTACCTGGGTGGCCCAGCTTCAATACACCACTTTGGCCTCTGCTTCGACAAGACGGGAGGTCCTGGAAGGTCCGGCTAGGATCAATCGGCTAGTAGGCTCGCCTGCGAGGGTCAACCGTTTACTTGCCGGGTAGTGGGCGTCCCAAAGGGACGCCCACTACCCGGCAAGCAATAAATGCGCTCGGGAGTGGGACGCCAGGGCTACCCAGACACCATACCCGCACCGCCACCAGCCTGAATCCTGTCCCTCGGACCGTGAGGGTAGGGGCGTGGCACTGACACGGTTGACCCTCGCAGGCGAGCCTACTAGCCGATTGATCCTAGCCGGACCTTCCAGGACCTCCCGTCTTGTCGATGCAGAGGCCAAAGTGGTGTATTGAAGCTGGGCCCCTCAACCACCAGGATCCCCCTTTCCGAATTTCCACGGGTCGCAGCGCACAGCAAACACGCCGGATTCCATTGATGTAAGCCTGGAACCTGGGCTGTGGGCGTTGGATACCAGTGATGCTAATCTGGAAGTCCAGCAGCGTCACTGGGAGGTCCCCTCACCACGTACAGGTGCCCACGTCGAGGGGTCTTTCCACTGCACGAGACATGCTGTTTGTATGACATGATTATAGTCATAGATTGGAATAGGAGCAAGGGTTAAATCATAGGTTGATGGATTTTTGGTAGTTTTGTCAGCGAGTTCATTCCCTATACCCGAATTGGCTGGGATCCAGCAAAAGGTCACTGATTGATGACATTCCTCAATTTTTACTAATAGGCTTCTGATTTGGTTTAACATAGGATGAACCTAGTAAGAAAAGTTTTGTATTGCTGTAATTGAGCTTAGAGAGTCAGTGTATACAATATATTTTAAAGATAGGTAGAGATTCTGATTTTTAAAAAGCTAATTTTATTGCATGAAGTTCTGCAGAAAAGCTACTATATTCAGGTGGAAGGGAAGCAGAAATGATTGTATTTGGGAAATACTTGCTGCTCCAACAGCTGAATGTGATTTGGAGCCATCAGTATATATTGGCAATAAACTAGCATATTTCTGAATATGGCTTGCATGGAGTTGTTTCACGTTGAGTGACGGTAGGTGATTCTTTCCCCATTTTTGAAGATAAGTATCACAATTAAGGAGGAGGAGGAGGTAATTGAGGAGGAGGTGTCCAAGGTGGATGAGAGCATTTCACTACTTCTAGTCTGTTGACATTAGGAATATTCCAACTCTGTGTTATTTCAATTAGGCGTAAGCCTGCCAGTCTTATTTTACTGGGTTTATTTCCATAGAGTGGTGGATTAAAGAGGTATGGCTCAATAGGATGCTGACAGAAACTTTGTATTCAGGCTACATACTTAAGAAGTAGTGTTTTCCTGTGGAAACAAAGGGAGGGGGGGCCTCATGTGCTTTGATATATAAACTGTGTGTAGGAGATGTCCTGAATGCTCCAAAGGCAATCCGCAATGCACTATTCTGTATAGGGTCCAACCGGCGTAGTGTACTCTGTCAGGCAGAATCGTAGATTGGAGCACCATAATCCAAACGGGATCTGATCAATACTCTGTATAAGAGAAGCAAAGATGGATGGTCTGCTCCCCAAGACAGGGCAGATAAAGCTCTGTGTATGTTCAGTTTTTTGAGACAGGAAGTACACACCTATTTAATGTGCTCAAAAAAATTTAATTTTCTGTCAAGGATTAATCCCAAGAATCTGATACTGCTGGTCATTAGAATGGTTAAATTTGACATCTGAAGTTCAGGATCTGTATGCATTTTTCGTTGATTACAAAAGTGGATTGCAACGGTTTTCTGCTGAGATAGACAACAGCCATTGAGTCCTGCCCACCTTTGGACCTTATTCAAGGATATCTGCAATTGACGTTCAATGTATCTCATATTCTGAGAGTAGCAAAAAATGGAGAGATCATCCGCATAAAGATAGGCCTCAACTGTATTTGGAAGTTCTTTTGTGATAGAATCAATTTTAAGAGCAAAGAGGGTTGCATTCAGTACAGAACCTTGTGGCACTCCTTCTTCCTGTAAAAATGTCATAGAAAGAGAGTTGTGGTATCGAACTTGGAACGAATGATTTTGGAGAAAATTCCTAATGAATATAGGAAGGTTGCCTCGTAGACCAAGGGCATGGAGGTCACTGAGATTGCCATGGCGCCAGGTAGTGTCAAATGCCTTCTCTATGTCTATGGAAACCAAAACAAGATGTTCATTTTTGACAAAGGCATTCCGAATTGCAGACTCTGCCTTGATTACGAGATCTAAAGAGGACCTGTTCTTACGAAAGCCATGCTGATTATTACTCATTAGGTGTTGTGTTTCGAAAATCCAAACAAGTCGATTATGAATAATTTTTTCAAGTATTTTACGGAGGCAACTGGAGAGGGAAATTGGTCGGGTCTTTTCCGGGTTTCAAAAAGGCAAGAACTGTGGCATGATGCCAAGAGCTGGGATAAATGTTTTCTATAAATATTCGATTATAGTAGGCCAGCAGTATTCGTAATTTTTTGTCACCAAGGTTTTGTAACATAATGCAAGATATTCCGTCTGGCCCAGCGGCACCGTTGCGTGTTGTTTTAATGGCATGTAGAAGTTCATGATATTGAAGAGGCTGGTTATACGGAAGGAAAATGGAGGTTCAAAAGTTGATGGCTCATTGTTCAGTCATGGTCTTTATTTTCTGAAAATCCGCAGAATAAGTTGAGGCCGCTGAAACTTCAGCAAAGGTTTTGCCCAAGGCATTTGCTATGTCTTTAGGAGCAGAGAGTTCCTGCCCATTCCATGAAAGAATTGGTGATGGGGTGGTTGGAAATTTCCCGGAAATCTGCCTGATTTTTTTTCATATTAACCTGGAGTTAGTGTTTCTGTTTATGGTAGATGCAAACCTAATCAAAGAATTTTTCTTGGCTTCTCTTTGAATGCGACGTGCTCTTAGCTTCTTGTAATTGATAAGATTAGCCGTGGTTGGTGATCTACGAAATAAATTCAATGCTTTATTTTTTTACTTCTTTGCTTTTGTGCAGTCTTCGTTCCACCAATAGTTAAGGTGCCATCGGGACTGTGGATTCGACAATGGAACTGAACATTTAGCTGCAGATAGTAGGTGTGAAGTGATGTAATCTGTGGCTTCATCTATCGACTGTGTTCATATATACTGCTCATCCAGGGTGACAAAAGATTGATATTTGACCCAGTTGGCTTGAGAGAACTTCCATTTCCTGCAGGGTTTGACTAATGGTGGTTGTGCAGTGAACAGATCACAAATAATTAGAAAATGATCACTGCCCAAGGAGTCATCCATAACAGACCATTCTATGATTGGAAACAGAATCGGGGAACATACTGATAGATCGACTGCAGAAGTTTGTCCAGTTGGTAATTGTATGTGGGTGGGTGCTCCAATATTAAGAACAGCTTATCCAGAAAAGTTTCAATTAGGCGGCCATGTGTACCTAATTTTGTTGATCCCCATAAGGGGTGGTGGCCATTGAAATCACCCTACCCAAGAGACAGACGGGTGATAATTGCATTAGCAGGTTTTCAAGATCTTGGTAAGAGAAGGTTTGACTTGGTGGGAGATAGACTGATACTAGTGTTAACGCAATCTGGGTTGTCTTTGCTTCTCTTATTAAACGTTCAGTTTGCAAAACAATTTGTTTGGTCGGGATCTTTGAGCTGACCAAGATGGCCACGCCTCCACGAGCAGCATTTGAAGTATTACGATCTTGTCGATAAATGGCATAGTTCTTAATGTTGGTGGAAATTTGAGGAGTTAGATAGGTTTCCTGTAGACAGAAACAAACTGGAGAGCAGCGGTTAATTAAGATTTGAATATCATTAAGGTTGCTACGAAATCCTCTGCAATTCCATTGTAGAATATAAGACTGTTTATAAGAATATAAGACTATCCGACTGTTTTTTTAATATGACTGGCTTGTGATGTTCAGGCTTTGGTTTGTCTTTTTTGGAGAAGAATGATCGACCGGTGTCCATTTCTTCTTCTGCATGTATCGAGTGTATCCATAGATGTTTCTTGGATATTCTTTTTTAAATGTGAGCTCCGATTATACAATGTAGAAGCAATCACTGGGGGAGGAGAAGAAAATGTTACTGGTACTGTAAGTGCAGTATTATTTGCCTGGTTCAACTGCTTAGGGGTATTGGGTTGCTGGGAGAGAACAGCCCAAGCCCAGTCAGAGATTGAAGTGTTTGAAGGGACTGTAACATCAGTTTGGGTGCCCACCGATTGATACTTTTGTGCACTGCTGGCTTATGTCCGCTTAGTCATACTGGGAGCAATTACTTTCCTTGCTTCTTGAAAATTTACTTTTTTTCAATCTTATATTTCAGTTTTCCATTTGTCGCATGACCTGGAATAAGCAGGATGGTTGCCTTTACAGTTGGGGCAGGCCATTTCGTTTGCTGAGCAATCACTTTGAGGGTGGTCAGAGGACCCACAATTGGGGCAAACTTGATTTCCTCTGCATGTCGTTTGAGAGTTGCCATACTTTTGGCACTTAAAACATCTCAATGGATTAGGAATGTAGGGCCTAATGTGACAAAGTAGATAGCCTGCTTTTATCGATGTTGGTAGATTTGGAGTATTGAAAGTGAGAATAATGTTCCTTGTAGGTTTAAGTGTATTGTCTTTTTTAGTCATAATCCTTTTGACTGCAATGACATTTTGGTCTTGAAGTTTTTGCGTTATCTCCTCCTCCGTGACATTCAATACATCCCAGCTGGATATATTGAATGAATTTGGATGAATTTAGGGTTGCATGGGAAGAAACCTTTACTGGAATTCCAGCAAAGTTGGCAAGGTTTAGCAGTTTCTGCGAATGTCCATGGTTTATTATCTCCACTAGTAGGTCCCCTGATTGCAGTCTCTTGACTGTCTTAGGAGATCCTGCCAGACTTTCCAAGTGTTTCTGGATAAGAAACGGAGAGAGCTTACTGAGCGGCTGATCTGCAAGAGAGTGCATTATTAGAAATGCAGGACAATTTGTCGCTGAGGAAGTGGTTTTCAACCTCTTGGGTTGCGACGTGTTATGCTCGTTGTCTAACTCTGGTCGGGAGCTTGTCGGCTCGAGAGGCGGAAAGGCACGTTGATCCATGTTTGCTCCTTTTAGCCCTTGGCAGATTAGCTTTTCTGCCAAGATTTCCGGGACCGCAACGGGGATGCAGGAGCAGTGCCCAGTGTGACCAAGCGTAAAGTAGTAAGTGTTAGTAAAAGAAATATGAAAAATAGAGAAAGGTAGCTTTTCTTTCTTGCTCTGTACAAGTACTTTTTGTAACAGTAGCTGATATTAAAAAAATAAACTTCTTAAGGACAGGAACTTAAAAGAATTATAAATTGCTTTTAGATAATCACTATTTAAGCACAGAGAAAACGCTCGGTCACAATTGCTTGGCACCCGGGGCCAGATGAAAATGATTAAGAAGTACGAAGCAATACAAAGTTTGTCATCTATTGCACAAAATTAGGTCTCACTGCTTCAACAGTGAATACTATTTTAAAGGACAGTGCACGTATAAAAGAACATGTCAAAAGATCAACAGTGATCAAAAAACATCATTCAGGTGCTATATAGAAGATGGAACAGCTATTAATAATATGGATGGAAAATCAGATTCAGCAGCAAGTGCCCCCGAGTCCAATGGCCATTCAAGCAAAAGCAAGAAGTATTTATGAAGATATTAAGGATAAGTATGGCAAACCCCAAGCCAAGTTCGTGGCAAGCAACGTGTGGGTTAATAGGTTTACGCATCGCGCTGGTTTCCAAAACATTGGAGCATGTGGTAAAGTCGCCAGTGCTGATTCTGCAGCTGCAGAGAAATTTTGTGATGTGTTAGAAAAAATTATTGGTGAAGGTGGCTACTTAAATGCAGCAAATTTTTACCGTTGATCGAACATACACTGCCAAAGAAGAAAGGGGGTTTCAAGGCTTCAAAAGATAGGGCTTGGGGTCTAATGCAGCAGGAGATTACAGATTAATACCACTGTTTGTGTACCATTCTGGAAATCCTCGTGCATTTAAGGGTATCAATAAAGCCACCTACTCGTGCATTTCCGATCGAACCGGAGAGCATCAATGACGATATCTCTCTTTGAGAATTGGTTTAAATGCTGCCTCATTCCTGAGGTTGAAAAATATTGTAAAGACAACGACATTTCTTTCAAGATTTTGTTTCTATTAGATAATGCTCCTGGACATCCTACGTATCTAGATAATTTCAATTTGAACATGTGAGTTATATTTCTACTGCCAAACACGACTTCACTCATCCAACCTATGTATCAGGCTTTTATTTCGAATTTAAAAGCATACTATTTACGCACAACATTTGCTCAGGCATTGTCTGCAGTAGACAGTGAGAAAAATTTTACATTTAGAGACTTTTGGAAATCTTACAATATTTATCTCGCCATTTTAAACATTAATAAGGCCAGGGATTGAAATTACTATTGAAATTACAGATCTAGAAATTACTAAAAGTTGTTTAAATGGTGCATGGAAGAAAATATGCCCACAGCACGTAAAAGGCTTCAAAGGATTTGAAAAAGACAAATCATATGAAGAGGTTATAGATTATATTGTAAGGGTTGCAGAGCTACTTCAATTGGATATTGATGCCAAAGATGTGGAGGAGTTAATAGATGAAGAGAAGGAATTATCTAACGAAGAACTTATTGACTTACAGGTAGTGATAGTGAAAGAAGAAAATGCAGATGAAGCTCAAGATGAACCAAATGAGGAGACGAGATGCTTCATCACCAATGGCATTTTGAGAAATTGCATCGGCAATGCCGAGGTTTGAGAAGATGGATCCTGACAGCAAACGATTCTTAAAAGTTAACAGAGGGGTGCTTGCTTGCTACAAAGAAATCTACAATGAAAAGAAAAAAAAGCCACCATCCAGTCATCCATTTATATGTTCTCTTGAAAGGGTGAGTGGCCAAACTGTTCTAAATCTGCACAGCCCTCAACCTGCATAGTGGCGTACTTATCAGCTGAAGACGTTGATTCTGGCAATGATGCTCGAGAAGTAAAACTTACTGACTTTATGCGTGTCTCCTCTCCTTTCTGTAATTTTATAATTTTGAAATTTTTTAAATTGCACGTTTTTGTAATTTTTCCTGCACATGAGATAAAAAATTTAATAAATACAATAAATAATTCTATTCACATGTTCGTCAAATATTTCTTTTTGGATTCAATCAATTTAGAGAGCACAGTTGTGAGAGTTGCACAAGCATTGGGGAAATTTCGACTTATGAAAAATCAGACTTACTTAGAGTTCCGCGGAACGCAACCCTTACATTAATCGGGGAATGGCTGAACTGAAATCTACATTCTCTGCATAACTTTAATGTTATGCACAGAAACAAATTTTATACCTATCTATATCTACAGATTCAAAAATAAATCAATGGGTATGTAATATAAAATATACCAGTTTCTTTATATCAAATTTAAATTATTACTTATTTATTACACTAATCACAAAAATACAACTAGTAATACGAATTAATTATTACTTATTTATTGTACTAATCACAAAAATACAGTTAGTAATACAACAAAATTATAATTAATGCGAAGAATGTGGTTGTAGAATGTGACCAAGTTTTGTAATACTGGGTTTTAAAGTACTAGTTCCAATTCTTAAAAAGTCTGTAAATGCCGGTCAGTTAGATATGATCATATTTTCAATTTTATGTATATCATTTTTGAAAACGTCTGCTGACATACACATGTACTTTCAAAAATTGATGTAATCATTTTTGCAAAATTTTTAATTTTTGGATAATCCGACTCAGATAATGTTCAATAAAATTGAATTAGATTTTCATTTTTAAATTGTACATAATTGTATTCAGTGCATCATTAGATTGAAGTTCTAGAAATTCTAATTGAAGATTCTCATTAAAATTGTTGACGGGTACATCAAAACCATTTTGAAAAAATTCAAACACCTTTGAATTATTTTTAAAATCAGAAATTCTAGCCGCAAAATTTTCCAGCAACAAACTAATGTTTTGTACAAAATTACAACTACACATATTTTTATATAAATTATTGCAACACAGAAAATGTGAAAAATTATTCCAAAGGAGTTGACTTTCAGCATTAGAGGCATGAGATGCAAGAAAGCAAGCTTATGCATTATCAGCCAAAAAAAAAAAAAACCCTCCCATTAGCTCCACTCGTTCCAAATGCCTGTCCAGCTCGGCCCTAAAATTTATTTAGGCTTTTGGCTTCCACAACAAAAGGTGGAAGCCTGTTCCACCAATCAATTACCCACTGGCTAAAGACAAATTTCTGCACATCTATTCTACAACTATCTTTCCTCAATTTGAAACTGTGCCCCCTCAGGTTCTTAGTCTGAGCAAGACGAAGAATCACATCAGCATTCAGCTTGCTCAACCCATTCAAGGCCATATACACCTCAATCAGATCACCTCGTAGGTGCCTACTCTCCAGGTGCTGCAATTTGCAGAACTTAAGCCTTTCTTGGTCAGAACACTCCTTTGTTCCCCTCACCAATCTTGTTGCTCTTCTTTCTACTCGTTCTAGCAACTCTACATCCTTCCTAAAATGAGGTCTCCAGACCTGTACAGTATTCTAGGTGTGGCCTGACCATTGCATGTATAACGGGATTATCACTGTCCCTGCTAGCAAAATTCCTATTTATCATTGACACGACTCCATGACCTGCCCTGGCAGTCCGTCTGCACTGCTCAGCGAACTTCATTTTTGGCTGCACAATTACCCTGAGGTCTTTTTCACTTTCCACCTCCCCGATTATAGTACCACACAGTTGGTACGTTTCTCTTCGGTTATTGCTACCCACATGCAGTACTTTGCATTCGTCAAAGTTAAACTCCAGTTTGCACTTCTCAACCCACTTTCTCAACTTATCTAGTTCCAGTTGGAGTAGCATACTTTAATTACTGTCGTTAACAACCCTGCCAACCTTTGTATCATCTGTAAACTTGGACATTAAACCTGATATACCTTCATTAATATCATTGATAAATATACAAAACAACAATGGGCCCTACACCAAACCCTGTGGAACTACACTTATAACATTTGCCCACGAAGAGCAGTGTCCATTGATTACCACATTCTGTTATCTCCCACTCAACCATCCCTTTATCCGTTATAACAGCTTACCCTTGATGCCATACCTCTCCAAATTGTACAGCAGTTTTCCATGTGCAACAGTATCAAAAGCTTTCCTGAAATCCAAGTATATGATATCAAAATTATTTTTGGCATTCAGTTCCTTTGTGACCATCTCATAGACCCATCATCATCATCATCATCAGCCATTTTCAATCCACTGCAGGATGAAGGCCTCTCCAGCAACTTTCCAGTTCCTTCTGTTTTGAGCACTGGCCATCCATTTACTACTCAAAAACTCATGAATTTCATCTATCCATCTCCGCCTTTGTCTTCCAGGTTTTCTTCTAGCTCCTCTTGGGTACCATTCTGTTATTTTCTTAGTCCATCTGTCATCATGTCTTCGAGCTATGTGTCCTGCCCAAGACCATTTTAGTTCTTTAGTTTTGATAAGAATGTCCTTTACTTGAGTTTGCTACCTAATCCATGTGTTTCTCTTCTTATCTAACAGTCTGATTCCCAATATAATTCGTCCCATTCTTCGCTGTGTAGTTCTTAGCTTCTCTTCCATTCTTTTGGTGAGTGCCCAAGTTTCACTTCCATAAGTCATGGTGGGGAGTATACATTGATTCATTATTTTACATTTCAGACAAACTGGGATGTTGCTCTTCAGTCATCATCATCATCATCATCAGCCATTTTCAATCCACTGCAGGATGAAGGCCTCTCCAGCAACTTTCCAGTTCCTTCTGTTTTGAGCACTGGACATCCATTTACTACCCACAAACTCATGAATTTCATCTATCCATCTCCGCCTTTGTCTTCCAGGTTTTCTTCTAGCTCCTCTTGGATACCATTCTGTCATTTTCTTAGTCCATCTGTCATCATGTCTTCGAGCTATGTGTCCTGCCCAAGACCATTTTAGTTCTTTAGTTTTGATAAGAATGTCCTTTACTTGAGTTTGTTGCCTAATCCATGTGTTTCTCTTCTTATCTAACAGTCTTATTCCCAATATGATTCGTTCCATTCTTTGCTGTGTAGTTCTCAGCTTCTCTTCCATTCTTTTGGTGAGTGCCCAAGTTTCACTTCCATAAGTCATGATGGGGAGTATACATTGGTCCATTATTTTACGTTTCAGACAAACTGGGATATTGCTCTTCAGTATGTGACTATATTTCCTGAATGCTATCCATCCAAAATTTATTCTTCTCTTGACTTCCAGCCATTTATCATTATTACAGCTAATAACTTGTCCCAGATAAGTATATGACTCCACCTTTTCAATTACTGCTCCTTCAATCATTATTTCCCTTTCTGTGGCATACTTGTTCATCATTACTTTTGTTTTAGCCATATTCATCTTTAGTCCAAAATCCTTACTAGCTGTGCATAACTGATTAAGATTTTCCTCTAATTCTTTGGGATCATGGCTTATGACCACAATGTCATCTGCAAATCGTAAATGGTTTAGGTACTCTCCATTCACATTGACTCCTTTCTGCGACCGGTCTAATCTTCTGAAAGCTTCCTCAAGGGCAGCAGTAAAGAGCTTCGGAGATATTGTGTCTCCTTGTCGAACTCCTTTCTCAATTTTAAATTTCCTACTGTCTTTGTCTAGTCTAATAAAGGAGGTAGCACTCTCGTATATTTTCTTCAAAATCATAATATATGGGGTATCAATGCCTTGTCTTTCCAGTGCCCGAAACATTGCCTTATGCTGTATGGAGTCAAATGCTTTTTCATAATCCACAAATGCCAGGCATAATGGTGTTTTATATTCATTTGCTTTCTCCATTAGCTGTGATATTACATGAAGGTGATCCATAGTTGAGAATCCTGTCCTAAAGCCAGCTTGCTCTTTCGGTTGATTCTCATCCAGTATTCTTTCTAATCTGTTAGTAATGACCCTTGTGAACAACTTGTAGATGTGAGATAACAAGCTAATTGGTCTATAATTTCCAATTTCTGATTTATCTCCTTTCTTATGCAGCAAAACTATGATTGCATTATTCCACTGCTTAGGAGTCACACCTTTTCTAATGCACTTTGTGAAGAGCCTTGCCAGTTTTTGTGTTATGTCTCTTCCTCCCAATTTTAACAACTCTACAGTAACTTCATCTTCCCCCGGGGCTTTCTGATTCTTCATTTTCTTCAATGCATGCTCTACCTCATCAGGAAGAATATTGGGTATGTCGTATGTGTTGCTACTTTGCAATCCATCTTCCCCACTGCTGGCATCATTCCCCTGCTCCTTGTATAATTCTCTATAGTGGTCTTCTGCTATTTGAATTATGCCTTCTCTGCTGTTTATAAGTACACCATCGCTATTCTTCAGTTTCAGTATTATTTGTCTTTCTGTATTACTGCTCATGGCTGCTGATTTAAATCCTTTGTTTTCCCTTAATGCTTGTTCTACTTTTCTTGTGTTAAATCTTCTTATGTCCTCTCTGAGTCTCTTTCTAATGGCTTTGCATAACTCAGTATACTCAATTTTCTCCCTGTCAGTGTTTTTCTTGCTTTTCATTTGTCGTCTTCGGTTCATCATGACAAGTGTTTCTTGACTAATTTTTTCTTCTTTGGATTTCTTTTTCCCTATAGGTTTCTTGGGCTTTATCACTTTCACAAAGTTGTAATATTCCTCGTCGATATCTTGGTCCTCAGCAGTCTGCAGAAGCTCAAACTTGTTCTTAAGTTCCAGTACATACTGCTTTTTCTCCTCCTCTGTTATTTTAAAGACCTTTGTATTATTTACTCGAGTCAGTTTTTTCCTTTCCTTTCCTACATCTATATCAAGTGTACATCTTACCATTCTGTGATCACTTCCAACATTTACCTTATTCAGGACGGTAACATCATTCACAATATATCTTCTGTTAGTGAGGATGAAGTCGATTTCATTAGTAGTTAATCCATTTGGACTCTTCCATGTCCACTTTCTGTTCACCCTTTTCTTGAAAAAAGTGTTCATTACTGACAGTCCTTGAGATTCTGCAAATTCCACAAGTCTTTCACCACTTTCACCAATTCCAAAATTTCCTATAGTTCCCCTTTCTGTGCTGTTTTGTCTTTTTCCAACCTTAGCATTGAAGTCTCCCATAATAATAGTGTAGTGGGTTTTCTGCTCATCTAGAAGACTCTCAATTTCAGTGTACATTTCTTCAACCTCTTCATCATCATGGCTCGATGTTGGTGCATAAATCATTATAATCTTTAGCTTGTATCTCTTAGAAATCTTGAGTATTAGTCTTGACACCCTTGGTGATGTACTTTTGAATTCCAAAATGTTGTTTTTAAAATCTTTATGGACCAGAAACCCAATTCCACTTTCACTCCTTTCACTGTTTCCATTGGTGTACAGCAGATTTCCACTTGATAAACTTATAAGTGATTCATTTCTTCTTCTTGTTTCAGCCAAACCGATGATATTCCAATTCACATTTTCTAATTCCTTTTCCAGCTCTAATATCCTGTCTTCACCGATGAGTGTTCTTACGTTATAACAGGCCAAGTTCAGTTTCCGTGCATGGCAGCCTGGTCGTACCCAGAGATTCTTAGCACCCTCTGCTTCCACTCTAATCCTCTCGCTGCCGTAAGAGGGAGAGTGAAACTGCTGGGGACTGAGGGCCATTTGTTTCGTCGTGCTTTCATATTGCTGGAGGGGTTGGTCTTTTCCTCTTCATGCTGACCAGGCACCTTGAAGAGAACCACTCTACACGTTCGTTGCCACCTAAGTGACGTAACAGGGCTTACCATCGAGAAGGTGTGCATGAGTGGATTTTAGGGAGGCAGGCCAACCGGACTTCTCCTAAATCTTCTGTAATAGAGAGATATTGGATCCATCAGTGTTTTAGGCTGAGTGTCTGATAACACACAGGATACCTGTTCCCCTCTAAGCCCCCAGTATGTGAGCCCCCATACGGCTCTTCAGTATGTGACTATATTTCCTGAATGCTATCCATCCAAAATTTATTCTTCTCTTGACTTCCGGCCATTTATCATTATTACAGCTAATAACTTGTCCCAGATATATGACTCCACCTTTTCAATTACTGCTCCATCAATCATTATTTCCCTTTCCGTGGCATACTTGTTCATCATTACTTTTGTTTTAGCCATATTCATCTTTAGTCCAAAATCCTTACTAACTGTGCATAACTGATTAAGATTTTCCTCTAATTCTTTGGGATCGTGGCTTATGACCACAATGTCATCTGCAAATCGTAAATGGTTTAGGTACTCTCCGTTCACATTGACTCCTTTATGCGACCAGTCTAATCTTCTGAAAGCTTCCTCAAGGGCAGCAGTAAACAGCTTCGGAGATATTGTGTCTCCTTGTCTAACTCCTTTCTCGATTTTAAATTTGCTACTGTCTTTGTCTAGTCTAATAAAGGATGTAGCACTCTCATATATTTTCTTCAAAATCATAATATATGGAGTATCTATGCCTTGTCTTTCCAGAGCCCGAAACATTGCCTTATGCTGTATGGAGTCAAATGCCTTTTCATAATCCACAAATGCCAAGCATAATGGTGTTTTATATTCATTTGCTTTCTCCATTAGCTGTGATATTACGTGAAGGTGATCCATAGTTGAGAATCCTGTCCTAAAGCCAGCTTGCTCTCTCGGATGATTCTCATCAAGTATTCTTTCTAATCTGTTAGTAATGACCCTTGTGAACAACGTGTAGATATGGGATAACAAGCTAATTGGTCTATAATTTCCAATTTCTGATTTATCTCCTTTCTTATGCAGCAAAACTATGATTGCTTTATTCCACTGCTTAGGCATCACACCTTCTCTAATGCACTTTGTGAAGAGCCTTGCCAGTTTTTGTGTTATGTCTCTACCTCCCAATTTTAACAACTCTACAGTAACTTCATCTTCCCCCGGGGCTTTCCGATTCTTCATTTTCTTCAATGCACGTTCTACCTCATCAGGAAGAATATCGGGTATGTCGTATGTGTTGCTACTTTGCAATCCATGTTCCCCACTGCTGGTATCATACCCTCGCTCCTTGTATAATTCTCTATAGTAGTCTTCTGCTATTTGAATTATGCCTTCTCTGCTGTTTATAAGTACACCATCGCTATTCTTCAGTTTCAGTATCATTTGTCTTTCTGTATTACTGCTCATGGCTGCTGATTTAAACCCTTTGTTTTCCCTTAATGCTTGTTCTACTTTTCTTGTGTTAAATCTTCTTATGTCCTCTCTGAGTCTCTTTCTAATGGCTTTGCATAACTCAGTATACTCAATTTTCTCCCTGTCAGTGTTTTTCTTGCTCTTCATTTGTCGTCTTTAGTTCATCATGACAAGTGTTTCTTGACTAATTTTTTCTTCTTTGGATTTCTGTTTTCCTATAGGTTTCTTGGGCTTTATCACTTTCAGAAAGTTGTAATATTCCTTGTCGATATCTTGGTCCTGAGCAGTCTGCAGAAGCTCAAACTTGTTCTTAAGTTCCAGTACATACTGCCTTTTCTCCTCCTCTGTTATTTCAAAGACCTTTGTATTATTTACTCAAGTCAGTTTTTTCCTTTCCTTTCCTACATCTATATCAAGTGTACATCTTACCATTCTGTGATCACTTCCAACATTTACCTTATTCAGGACGGTAACATCATTCACAATATATCTTCTGTTAGTGAGGATGAAGTCGATTTCATTAGTTGTTAATCCATTTGGACTCTTCCATGTCCACTTTCTGTTCACCCTTTTCTTGAAAAAAGTGTTCATTACTGACAGTCCTTGAGATTCTGCAAATTCCACAAGTCTTTCACCTCTTTTATTTCTTTCACCAATTCCAAAATTTCCTATAGTTCCTCTTTCTGCGCTGTTTTGCCTTTTTCCATCCTTAGCATTGAAGTCCCCCATAATAATAGTGTAGTGGGTTTTCTGCTCATCTAGAAGACTCTCAATTTCGGTGTACATTTCTTCAACCTCTTCATCATCATGTCTTGATGTTGGTGCATAAATCATTATAATCTTTAGCTTGTACCTCTTAGAAATCTTGAGTATTAGTCTTGGCACCCTTGGTGATGTACTTTTGAATTCCAAAATGTTGTTTTTAAAATCTTTATGGACCAGAAACCCAACTCCACCTTCACTCCTTTCACTGTTTCCATTGGTGTACAGCAGATTTCCACTTGATAAACTTATAAGTGATTCATTTCTTCTTCTTGTTTCAGCCAAACCGATGATATTCCAATTCACATTTTCTAATTCCTTTTCCAGCCAGCTCTAATATCCTGTCTTCACCGATGAGTGATCGTACGTTATAACAGGCCAAGTTCAAAGTCCGTGCATGGCAGCCTGGTCGTACCCAGAGATTCTTAGCACCCTCTGCTTCCACTCTGATCCTCTCGCTGCCGTAAGAGGGAGAGTGAAAGCTGTTGGGGACTGAGGGCCATTTGTATTGTTGTGCTCTCACTGCTGGAGGGTTTGGTCTTTTCCTCTTCACGCTGACCAGGCGTCTTGAAGAGAACCACTCTACACATTCGTTGCCACCTAAGTGACGTAACAGGGCTTACCATCGAGAAGGTGTGCACGAGTGTATTTTAGGGAGGCAGGCCAACCGGACTTCTCCTAAATCTTCTGTAATAGAGAGATATTGGATCCATCAGTGTTTTAGGCTGAGTGTCTGATAACACACAGGATACCTGTGTGTTATCAGACACTCATAGACACTCATAGACCCATGCTGTGTCTTAACTATTACTGCAGTCTTGTCTAGATGATCCTGCAATGCTTCTTTAACCAGTGATTCCATTATTTTCCCCAGAACACAAGTTAAACTAACAGGTCTGTAGTTACTTGTGCCACCTTTTGAACCTCCTTTGTGAAATGGTGATACATTTGCACATCTCCAGTCCATGGGTACGTCCCTTGAGTTCAAGGATGCTCTCATAATTTTGGCTAAGGGTTTGATTACTTCCTTTGTTGCCTCCTTTAATACAACTGGATAGATCCCGTCCATCCCAGGTGCCTTCCTTATGTTTAACTTCAACAATTTCTTGTCCACTTTGCTCTCAGTCATTACAAACTCACTTAGCTCCCTGTTAGCGTTTGATAAACTTCTGGCACTCCCCTCATTGAATAACTCCTCATGTGTTAATGTAGATGCAAAATACTCCTTCGGTTTATAAGCTACCTGAGCATGATCATCAATAGTCACCCAATCTATGTTAAGTGGTCCAATCTGATTCATCCCTTTCCTTCTAGAGTTTACATAAGCAAAGAACTCCTTGCTGTTTTTCTTTGCATCCTTTGCCAAATATTTCTCATAATCTGCCTTTGCCTGCCTAACCTCCTTTGTGACTGGATTACAGACTAGTTTATACCTGCCATTGGCTTCTGTATCGCTTGATACTTTATATGCATCATACATTCTTCTTCTCTGCCACTAGCCTCAATTAATCTGACATCCATTTAGGCCTAAACCTTGGACAGTATTTCTTAGTTGGAATGAAAAGTCTAGTAGCCTCCAAAATTAAGTCCCTGAAGGCTTCCCATTTAGAATTCACTTAGTGTTGGTAACAATATCAGTCGATTCCACTGTACAGAATTTAAAAACTGTTTGAGACCATCGTAGTCACCTTTACGAAAGCAAAAGCAAAAGCCCTTTAGCCTTGATGGTAGTTACGTCTTTAAATAATTCCCACATCAATACATTGTAATCACTGTCGTCGCCCAGTGGTTCCTTCATTTGCAGATTCTTAATGCATGAAGAATCACTACTAATAATTAGATCAAGAGTATTACTCCCTCTTGAACATGTTGCTGTAGAAAACAGTCATCCAATAAGTCCACAAAATTCTTGCTAGTGTGCGAGTGACCAAATTCCCCCAAATTCCAGTCAATATCTGGAAAGTTAAAATCTCCCATTATAAGACATTCTGATTTACTGGCCAACTATTTCTCTGCACAATTGCTCATTATACTCATCAGATTCATTAGTCCTATAACACACACCTACTCTCATTTTTCCTTTCCCAGTGCTTATTTCACACTAAACAGACTCAACACTGCATTGTCCACCAACATCAATTGGATGCACTTCCTTAACTAAAAGCATAACCCCTCCTCCCTTCCTATATACATTGTACTTCCCAAATTCCAACTCTGCACTGCCTATATCTGTGTGACACCACGTCTCTGATATCCCAACAATATTTGCCTTTGATGTCTTGACTAGCACCTCAAGCTCATCAAATTTATTAACTAAACTCCTAGCATTGGTGTACATGCAAGTATACATGCACCTGTTCCTGCTCCTTGCCACTCTAACACAGCCCATGTATTTACTTGTTACACTGACTCCCAGCCATCCTGAAAATCTCCATTACCTTGCTTTCCAGTCTGCTGCCCATTCTAATAGAAGCAGTACAAGAATCACTTTTGTCTCTGCCTGCGGCCACTGTTAACCTTTTAGTCTGTGTATCCCCCCCCACACTAGCAGTTTACCGACCCACCTAACACTGCCTCGAAAACATCAGCACCCTTTCTTGCACCCTTTCTATTTAAGTATATCCCATCCCTGTAGAAGCGTCTCGCCTGTCAACAAGCACAGACCAGGCTGAAAAAAAATTCTACACCTTGAGCCTTGCACAATCTCTCCAGGGCCATATTGATTGACAAGGCTCTCATCATATACTCCCTCTTATCATGTCTGCGCAGAATTGCAGACACTTTCGCATTCAACCCTAACTCGCGACTTTTTTTGACATTGACCTGTACTTGTTGAGTAAATCTGCAGATCTCTTACTCTTAATGTCGTTAGTTCCAACATGTACAACAATATCACCTTTTGTGCCCTGAAAAGATGATATCTGTTCTACAACATCATCAACTTTTGCCCCTGGCACACATGCCCTGGTCCTGTTCCACCTATCCTTCTTACATAGTATATTCCCCATCTCCCTGACAATAGAGTCACCAACAATAACTAGTTCCTTTGGGACCAGCGCATTCTGCCTTGGAGATTGCCTCTGTGTTGCCTGATGCACAGCTACCCAGCTCTGTCACTGAGCTGAGCAGCTGAGAGCCTGATGGGCCCCTCATATTAATTTCTTTGAGGGTATTTACCCTACACCTCAAGCTCTCATAGATGCCCATCAGAATGCTGAGTTGGCACCTAATTTCTTGACACTCCGGACACCTACCACACACACAAAGGCATCCTCTTTGGCTAGATCATGTCCTGTTTTAGAAAAGTCAGCAAACATTTCACATTTCGCATATTTTTTGAGACTGTTATGCTTTAGAGAATCGCCCCCTTCATTTCTCCCCCGAGCCACAGCACTCTCTTAACTTTATATACCTTACACTATCAGTTCGTGATATATATATATATATATATACGTTAAGCTATTTCTTATCGACTACAATATGGCGGCTAGTTCAACAATATTGGCGCCAACAACGGGAGTCGTAACTTCCAAAAATCACTGGTTAAATTCAAAATAAGAAGCTAACGAATGCACTAAAGCTATTTAATATCTTCGTAAAACACGATGTACTACGTTAAATATCGAAGAATACGTTAATAATTTTAAAATACTTATCCCTTTACAGCAGCCAAAAATCCGCCGTCCATACTGTTCTGCGATCCCAGCGCCCTCTAAATAACTTTTTTTAAATAACTCCAGTTATTTTCAAATGCTTTGGCATTATAATACAGTTCATTGACAAGTTTGTCTGGTCCTTGTAGCTTCATATTAAGAAAATTTGGGTGTTCACATATATCTGTTAAAAAGGCAAGGTTCCACAACCATTTGAGAACTGACAGTTCCAGAACAGGTTTAAATTTTTTGTTCAAAAATAAATCATCATCAAATGATATTTCCACCACCCTCAGACCCTTAACTGGTGGTGCAGTGACTCCATTTACCAACAGGTGCACAGCACAGCCATGAGTTCCCCAGTTAGTTCAGTCACAGCAAACATCGCGATGGAAGAATTGTAGGGTCGTGCATTAACGAGTGTACCAGATCCCATTGCCTTTTGGTGTTGCTACGTGGAAGATGTGTTTGTAGTTATCCGAAGAGTTCGGGTGACCGACTCTTAAACCACCTCAATTCTCTGTCGCCTTTCATAAAATTCACCATCGAAGTAGAGTCGGACAATACCCTACCATACTTAAGACACCCTTGTCCAACATGAGGGCACACGCTTGAAGACAACAGTCTACTGCAAGCCAATGTGTGCTGGCCAATTTAGCAACTATCGGTCAGCACACACGCACAGCCATCTTGGCACTGCATGGACCTTGTTAACTCGTTCCTGGGCCCATTAGTTCTGTGGATGAGATGCACACCGAGATTGCTAGGGTCAAGACAGATCTTGGGTGGTGTGGCTATCTCATCAGTACCCTAGATAGGTGTGACCTGCAGGCACAAGACCATGTAGTGACCAATAGGAACACTCAAGGTAATGACTCCACCACAAGTGCCTTTATCCCATACCCAAACCTATCACAGCAGGTTCCTAGGGTCCTGAAATCTCATGGGATAAAGTGTGTACAGCTCCCAGGCAGGCAATTGCGATCCCTCATCTCTAGAGTTAAAACACCAGTTCCCACCTTACTACAAAGTGGACTAATCTTCCACATTTCTTGCAGTGACTGCACTAGCTGCTACACTGGAGAAACTGGGAGAATCCTCGGCAAACGTATCTCAGAACATGAAAGAGCCATCCACTTAGCGGACATAGAACACTCGGCCATTGCTGAGCACTTCTGGTCATGCCAACACGACACTGACCTGCACCCTGATGTCATGGTTATTGATCGGTCCTGCCATTACCGACACCGCGCCTGGTTGGAGTCACTGCACATCACATGCCCTAATACTTTGGTCAACAGAAGCAGTGGATGTCGTGTCCACCCTATTATCGAAACAACTATTCTCATGACTGATAAAAGTTGCCAATGTTCGCATATGTCACAAACACAGGCTTCAACATCAAACAGTTAACTATTAGATCACTCAGTTTATTGTGCATGACTAGCACTACATGCCCTTATGTTCTACGTTCCTAAATTGTCAGTTCAACATAATAACTGCAAGCTTTTTGTACTGTATGTATTTAACATATTATGTTTTACAATTTAACATTAAACTTGTCATTTATTTTATTTTGCCTTCCGTTTCGCTCTGTGCTACACAGTAACTTACCAAAAATAAATCAATCAATCTTAAGTTCAAAAAATCGCTTCAACACATTACCGAGACTCAACCATCATACTTCAGTGTGGTGTATAACAAATCATCACTGTATTCAGCCTCAATAAAATTTTTAAATTTCCAACGATTCAGACCAGTCATGCAAATAAAATTTACCGTTGATATTACAGTTGACATGAATACTATCATGACATGAATACATGATATTACCGTTGATATTACATTTACCGTTGATATTACAGTTGACATCTACGCCCAAAAAGTTTCCTCAGAAAGACTGCTGGTGAATTATTCAATGAAATTGCATTGATTTTTTAATATTTTTACTCTCAAGATTTTCCTCTTAAATCACTGAAGCTGACCCATTAACCCAATTTTAGTACTGACCATATTTTTATTGCCATCCATCATAACTGCTGATAACAAATCCCAATTCAATTTGAGGCCATCAGTTGCTTCTGACACACTCAAAATTATATTTTCAACTGTTGTTGTATCTTTCTAGATTTTTAATGCTGATGGGATTCTTCCTCTTGCTCAGAATAATCGCTTTAGAGGGCATAAATTCAAATTGAGGAAAGGCAGTTGTAGGATAGATGTGCAGAAGTTTGCCTTTAGCCAGCGGGTGGTTGATTGCTGGAACAAACTTCCATCTGTCTTTGTAGAAGTTGATAGCTTAAATAGATTGAAGATAGAATTTGACAAAAATTTGAAGCGAGTGGTGGAATGAGACTGTTTTTCTCTTTTTTTGGCTGATTTGGCTGATGCAAGCTTCAAGAAAGCAAGCTATAAAGCTTGCATCAGCCAAATGCACTAATAACATTGGTCCTCTTCGTGGACTAATGTTATTAGTGGAGTCCCCCACGGTTCAGTGTTGGGTCCATTGTTGTTTTCTGTATTCATTAACGATATTGATGATGGTATATCAGGCTTCATGTCCAAGTTTGCAGACAATATGAAGGTTGGCAGGGTTATTGACACTAATGACAGTACGTTGCTGCAACAGTATCTTGAAAGGTTGAAAAATGATCTTGAAAAGTAGATGGGCTGAGAAGTGACAACTGAAGTTTAACAATGACAAATGTAAAGTACCGCATATGGGAAGCAGTAACCCCAGAGTAATGTATCAACTGTGTGGTACTACACTGACAGAGGTAGAGAGTGAAAAGGACCTGGGGATAATTATGCAGGCAGATATGAAGTTTTCTGAGCAGTGCAGACGGTCTGCAAGAGTAGCTCATTGTGTTTTGTCAATGATATACAGGAATTTTTCTAACAGGGATAAGGAGGTGATTATTCCCTTGTATAAGGCAATGGTCTGCCACACCTTGAGTACTGTATACAGGTCTGGAGGCCTCATTTTATGATGGATGTAGAGCTGTTGGAATGAGTACAGAGAAGGGCAACAAGATTATGAATGGAACAAAGGGTTGCTCTTATGAAGAAAGGCTTAAGTTTTACAAATTACAGTGTCTGGAGACTAGGCACCTGCGAGGTGATCTGATTGAGGTATATAAAGCCTTGAATGGTCTGAGCATGCTCAATGCTGATGCGATTCCTCCTCTTGCTCAGAATAATCGCCTAAGAGGGCATAAATTCAAATTGAGGAAAGACAGTTGTAGAATAAATGGCAGAAGTTTGCCTTTAGCTAGTGGGTGATTGATTGCTGGAACAAACTTCCATCTGTCATAAAAGTTGATAGCTTAAACAAATTCAAGGCAGAACTAGACAAACATATGGAGCGGGTGGATGAGTGAAATTAGAAGGGGGGGTGTTTTTTTTTTTTTTTTTGCTGAAGCTACATAAGCTTGATTTCTTGCATCAAGTGTCGTTGATAATGCTAATGCTTTGCTGAAATCTAAATAAACAATGTCGAAATTATTCCCTAAATCCTATTTTGATCCTGTCAAAATAGTTAACCAGATTTGTTAAAAATGATTTTCCCTTTACAAAACCATGCTTTGTATCCTTCAGAATTATTTTTTTTTTTTCTTAATGATCTTGAATTCCAACCTTGTTTACTGTCTACATGATTTTCACTACTACTGAAGTTAGACTGATAGGTCGATAATTTCCCACTTCACTCTTAGAACCATCCTTATGCTGGAGATTTTTTTTTTTTTTTTTTGATTTGGTAGTTGTTGGCGCATCGGCTTCTGTGGCCATATTGCACCTCCCAAGGTTTTTGCAGTACTTTGATCCAAGCCCGAGGCGGGAATCGAACCCGCGACCTTTGGGTTGCCGGGCAGGTACTTTACCCACTCGGCTAGCCCGGTCGGCCGCTGCTGGAGATATGTTGGCACTTTTCCAATCCAATGGAATCTCTCCAGGATCGAGAAATGCTCTGATAATTAGCCTCAATTGTTCGATGCAACCACTTGTCACCTTCCTTAAAATTATAGGGTATATGCCCATCAACCCCAAGAGCCTTACTTGCCTGTAGGCTGGAAAGTTTTTTCATTAAATAATCATGTGAAATATCAATATCATTAATTACATATTTTTCAACTTCACTCCCAGAATTTCTCACTGACATAAAAGGTTTGTCTTCTGTAAATATTGATGAAAAGTAATTTAGTTGAGGTCATCTGCAACATCAGCTGAGGTTAATAGAAGATAATACTCTCCTACATTGATTTCAAAATGCAGGTAGATGACTTTCATCAACCGGTGAAATACCACCACTTTGCTTATTGGAGGCTTGAAGTGGTGAAACCCATGTTTAGTCTCTAGAGCAGTTTCCGGCATCCCCCCCCCATACTTCTCCTTCAACCCATGCACGGTACTAAGTACTATAGGTTTTGATACCTTTTGTGTTTGGGGTTTTCATAAAAAAAAAAAAAAAAAAAAAAATTTATATATCTGAAGAATTCCTTATCTTTCCACTGTTAGTATAGCATGGGACAGACAAAAATGTTATTAAATATTTTTTTTTTTTTTTTTTTTTAAGAGCAATAGCAACTGCAGTGGTCATTCCCTGACCTTCCCGCATCCTCCGTATTTGGTGGTGATGGGCTCGAACCCCGGTCTAATCAAGAAGCGTGTGGTACGCACTGTTGCTCCTTCCCACCTGGCTACAGAGGTGCCAAATTTGTAAATGAAACCAAAAATCTTCTTTGTACCGTAACATACCAATAATTTCTAACTGATTACACAGTATTTTCTGCTTTCATTTCAATATATTATGAATTAAGAGACATTAAGCTTTTGTTTGTCATTTACTAGATGCTAGGAGGGAATTAGCATTAACAGAGGCATGTGATGCAAGAAAGCAAGCATCAGCAAAAAAAAAAAAAAAAAACCTTCCCATTTCACTCATCTCTCTTTTTTTTTTTTTTTTTGTTAGTGGTTGCTGCATCGGCTTCTGTAGCCATAATGCACCTCCCAAAGTTTTTGCATTTTACTCTGATCCAAGCCCAAGGCAGGATTCGAACCCACGACCTTTGGGTTGCAATGACTGCCAATATGGCTGCCATCATGACCGGACACATTACTTCACACTCCTGAATTTGTGTGGAAATTAAATGTTTAAAATGTCTAATCAGTTTAAAAAAGTGTTCCATCTGAAAGAGCTTGTCTGGAGGATTCCGTAGGTGAGCTACTGGGAATTTAGCAAATTACCAGCATTTCTATCTGTGTCCTTTGTTGTCAGACTACAATGGTCACCATGTGGCTGGCAGCAGGGCCATAGAGAGGCACTGATATAAAGCAGAAGCTGTATTGGTAGTATACACTTGACTTGGGAAGTGCCCAAACTGTGTTTAAAACTGAGCTGAAAGACCGCTCCCACCAAACTGTGCCGTAAACTTCTGAATTGTGTAAAATCGTGTGCTATCTGAATCAGAAACAATGAATGTTGTGCTTCCCCCCACCTTAGACTTAAAATGTTAATGTGATATCTTCTTCCCTGTGTGCCTACCAACGTTTTCAATGCTACCACGTCTTTGCCGTCTTCAGATACCACCCCCCCAAGGAAGTGATCCCGCTTGTCTCAGGGCATTTTAATAACAGGCTGTTTCCTTCTCCCCAAAACGACTGGGGGGACCAGCCCAAAACCTAAATGGTTCTGTAGTAGCCACCAAATCTTAAGCTCTAGCAGACTCCACAAACCACTTCCTGCTAATCCGGACAGTTCCCGCTTATCCAGACGGCATCGACATGGAAGGGAAACTAGAAAAAAGAAAGGACTCTCAGCAATCCAACCAGTATGAGGACATCCAGATCATCACAGAAGAAATGGATGATATGGAGGACATCTGACCAGGTGCCCCCCAGACAAGGCGGAAAAACATCAAAAGGACAGGTCCCAAACCAGAACGGGAAACGTGATCCCAGACAGAGACGAGAGAGCATCTGGACACAGCATGTCAACAGAAGGAAATGAGTGACGACAAGCAGCAGAACCCACTGCTGGATTCTACCCTGCCAGAGGATACGGTTTACCAGAAATCCCTGTTACTAAAGACGACCTTTGAAAATCTGTTCAAGGAAAATGGCAGTATGGAAGACCATAAACCAACACAACAGGGTTTTTATAAACTGGGGATGTCATCGCTACAATGAGCACGTGACTATCCCCAAGTGCTTTAGGTGTGGCCAATTCGGACACACTACACATACCTGTGCCCAAACCATTCCCACATGTGGACACTGCGCTGAAAAGGGCTACGAATTCAAGGAATGCCCTAAAAAAGCAGAACTGTCAACATGCGCAAACTGTAAGTCGCAACAAATGCAAGCAGAAAAGGCAGGGATAACAAGTGCTCTGTTTATATTAAAGCAAAGGGAACGTACCAACATGCCATAGTCCAACTGGACTATGGCAGCACACCTTAAACACTAAACAATAACAGGGTCCATTTCGTCCGGCTAAATGCCCAAAGATCCAAGGCAGTCGCAGCTCAGCTAACCAAAAGAGCTGATGAAGAGAACATAGACATCCTGCTTATACAGGAGCCCTACACCCACAGTAAAAAGGTCAGGGGATACCCCCTGAATTACAAAATAGTCCAAATAGATGGGGAAACCCCTTGGGCAGCAGTTCTAATAAGAAACCATAACTACACAGTAACCAAGCTAACGAATTACTGTCTCCCTTGGGCGGCGTGCACTCACATTTTCAACTGGGCAAATTCTATGCGATTTCACTCTACTGCAGGCCAGGAGAGGATATCTTACTTGCCATAACATATCTGCAGAGCATATGTGCAGACTTCATGAACGCAAAAATAATTATTGGTGCAGACGTAAACTGTCGCTCACCTGCATGGCACAGTGAAACCCAGGAATGATGTGGTGCTATAAACAAACAGTGCCGTGAGGAATTCCTCACAAACAGTTACTTCACCATCTTAAACCAACCAAATAATCTGCCGACCTTCTCCAGCACCATGAGGGAGGCCAAAATAGATATTACACTGGCCAGCAGATCTATTGCTGACCACATTACCTGGCAGACTGTTACCAAAGATTGGACATCTGATCATAGAGCAATCACGTTCAACTTGAACCGATCCATAACCAGAACAATAACACCAAGGCAAAAGCAATTTAGATATGCTATCCAAACGGATAGACTAAATCTAGATCAACATCAAACTATAATAACAAAACTAATCACTGACGCTGCTGACAGAGCAATCAAAAGAAAAGACCGATCCCAGGGGCCATCCCCTGGTGGTCCCCGGAGCTCCAACAACTCAGACAGGAGATGAACACCTCCAGGAAAGGCTTCCAGCGCTCCAGGCGCAGTTGGCCTAAGGGAATGTACCAACTAAGGAATGCTGAAACGGAGGCACTGCGGGAGCAATACCGTGCAATCAGAAATCGATACACAGCTAAGATCCGGGAACGGATGCAGCGTACATGGGAGCACCTGGTCTCTGAGAGAGGAAAATGATCCTTGGGGAGTGGTTTTTCGTGTGACCATGAAAAAGCTTCCAAGAGGTGAAGTTATCCAAGCAACCAGGAAAGCCACAGGGACAACATACCAAGACGTGGAAAGACTCAATTAATAACATCTTGGGCACCATGTTTCTGGAACACTAGGACCCAATTAGGCCGGAACTGCTGCTGCTATGCCACCAAAACAGTACCAACACTACGGCAGATGTAGTGGAGCCTTTCACCAAGATTGACCTGGAAAATGCAGCCACCAAACTATGGAACAAGAAAACACCAGGCATAGATCTCCTAGAGCCCAAAATCATAAAAAAGGCTGCTGAGGCCATTCCCGATCAAATACTAAACCTTTTCAACAGACGCTTAAAAGAAGGATACTTTCACCTCACATAGAGGGCGGCAACGCTCTGCCTTGTCTTAAAAAACCCTACAAAGTGACAGGACCTCCCAGGGTCCTATTGACCCACAGCACTATTGACAGTGTTAAGCAAGCTCCTGGAACACCTACTGCAGAGCAGGATTGAAAATCTCTACACCAATTGCGGACTCCAATTGCCAAACCAGTACGGTTTCCAGAGAGGACACTCAACTGTTGATGCCCTGGAGAACATCATGAAAGCAGCCACAACAACAAACAAAAAAAAAAAAAAAATTCTTGTCATATCAGTGGATTTTGCCGGGGTGTTTAATACCCTCTGGTGGCCAAGTGTCCTTGGCAGACCTCTGGGAGGCTAACATACCAATCAACCTTTATAAATGCATTGCTACCTACCTTGTCAAATAGATTCATCACTGTCACAGCCCCGTTCTGCTCAGTCTCAAGATCAGTACATAGAGGATGCCCACAAGGCTCTGTCCTAGGCCTACTTCTCTGGAATGTGGTCCTGGACGGCTTCTTAAACCTCGATATTGGGAATGCTAAGACATCGGCCTACGTGTATGACCTTGTCCTGATGCTCGCTGAGGATAGTAGAGCTCAATTAGAAAACAATGCAAACCGGGCACTTGCTGCCTTACAACAATGGACCAGTCAAAACAATCTGACAATATCTCCAACAAAGACAAGTTCAATATCACTTCGGGGAACTCTGGACATCAGGAGGCCTCACCAAATAAAAGTTCAGGGAACCAAAGTCACACTAACAACAGAATTAAAGTATCTCGGCGTCATCTTAGACAAGAACTTTTCCTTCACACCCCACATTAACTATATCGGGAACAAAATTGTAAAATATTCCTCTCTTCACAAGAATTACTCGCAAGGACTGGGGCCTAAGAAAGAAGACCCTCGCCCTTTACCAAAAAACGATCTTCCTGCCAGTCATCCTATATGCACCGGGAGTCTGGCATCCAAAAGTAACAACCGCAACAAACAGAAGAAAGCTAGAAACAACACAACAATACATCCTGCTCACTGTATCAAGAGCCTGAAATACAGTCAGCACCCACGCACTCCAGGTCCTCATGGGTGCCCTTCCACTGGACTTGGAAGTTGTTCAATGTGGACTCCTCTACCATCTCTCCAAAGGCCAAACTGCTACCAGCCAGAACTTTACAACAGATCTGACAAATGACACCAAAACAGAAAAGAAGAGACTAACTCTGCACCTCCAACAAACTTGGCAAACACGCTGGGAAAATTCACCAAAGGGTTCAATTACTCGAAAATTCGTGCCAAAAGTACACTCTGTATTACCAACATACCTGCACTGGCTTTCACCAGGACTACTAACCACATACTTGCTCACCGGCCATGGTGCCATCAGACAGAAGCTATCAGATTTTGCACTGAGCAACACACCTCTCTGCCACTGTGGATAGACAGAAAAGTGGGAGCACCTGATGCACCACTGTCAATTATACGACGACTTACGCTGCCGTCTAATTACAGAGACCCAATATGTATTACAAAATCAGGAGGACCGTGTACTGAAAGAGGAATACAGCTACAAAGCTTTGACCAAATATGCGCAAGACCTCTTTGGCAGAAGAAGGACCTTCTCTGTGCCACAACCAAAGCAACTGCGAAGACAGTAATCTCTGCTCCTCACCAGACCCAGAGAGAAGCTCGATCACACGGATACCCACCTTTTAAGACTCATCTATCTGGAAGAAACTGCACCCCAGGAATGGCTAAAACATAGAAGAGACAAAACCTAAAGAGACTTTCTTTCCCAAACTTGAAATCCACGGACCAGACAACTGGCAAAGACACTGTCCATATGGACATTTAGATATGACAACTACCCAAGACGGAGCTGCTTTCTAGAAAGCACTAAAACACTGGCCTGACACAGTGGGACTGTAAGTGAAAATCTGCACCTGACAGACAACTAGCAAGCATTGAGCTCAGCTGGAAACCTAGCTAACCAAAATTACCCTCAATGAGACCCGATCCTGGAAATGACACATGCACTGAATGGACAGCCAGCCCTGGCACTGGAGCTTGCCTGGACATTTCTACCTATGATATAACAAATAGTAGAAATGCTACTGCAGAGCCATACTGGTGATCTGAGTTAGCTCCATTGCCTGGCTCACTGTCTCTCCCCTCCCCAGCAGAAAGGGGCGATGACGGTCCCCTGTCTCCCCCCTGCTCACCACCCCTTTCCTTCCCTCTGTTGGAGCATGGGCATGCCCCACTGACATCTGATTGGAGTCGCCTTCACTATCGACCCCGTACTTCTGTCTTTCTCTCCCCAGCCTTCAGTCTCCCCACCTTCTCTATCTGCAAGCTAGCGTACGCCCACACGTCAAAATCTAACTTTATCCAAATCACTCTCGCCTACTCTTTCGGCCTTTAATACTTCAAGCATTCTCCCTTTGATCGAATGAAATTTTTTTTTTTAAAGTCCTCACCACTGAAATCTCAGTAGGTGGCAGGACCTGGCAGAGTAAACTAACTACTAGGTACCTGGTCTGCCTCCACAGGACGAAGTGTGGGCAACGTCGGGCCTCAGCATAAGTCTGGTGGCTAGATGGCCAGAAGAACAACGGTACATGACATTACACACCCCAAGATCCACACACTTTTAAATCTCTGGCCTTTACAGTGTACTGTATCATCTGACAATGTAAACTACATGGAGATGGTGGAAATCCCTGGTGCCGTGTGACCCTAAACACACTTTACACTTACCTTTGGGTTGCAAGGCAGGCACCTGGCTAGCCCGGTCAGCTTTCACTCATCCATTCACTCCAAATGCTTATTTAAGTTTTCAAACTCACCTGCTAGCTAAAGACAAATTTCCACAATTGACTTTCCCCAATTTGAATTTATGCTCTCTCAGGTGTGTAATCTGATCAAGAGGAAGAATCCCAAAAGCATTGAGCTAGCTTAAACCATTCAAGGCCTTATAGATCTAAATCAGATCACCTTGCAGGTGCCTAGTCTCTGTACGCTGCAATTCACAGAATTTAAACCTACCTTGGAAAAAACACAATCCTTTGTTCCACTCATCAATCTCGTCACCCTTCTCTGCACTCTTTCTAGTAGCTCACCACCTTTCCTCAAATGAGGCCTCCACACCTGTATGCAGTACTCGAGGTGTGGCCTGACCATCGACTTAAACAAGGGGATAATCACGCCCTCAATCCTGCTAGCAAAATTCCTATATATCATTGACATACCCCATGAGCTACTCTTGCAGCCTGTCTGCTCTGATCAGAAAACTTCATATCTGAGTGCACAACTATGCACATGTCCTACTCATTCTCCACTACACTGAGTGTAGTATTGCACAGTTGGTATCTTACTCTGTGATTACTGCAACCCATATGCAGTACTTTGCATTTGTCGATGTTAAACTTCAGTTGCCACCTCTCAGCCCATCTGCTCAACTTTTCAAGTTACTGACGTCACCTTTCAATCCCTCTTTGGCCTAATTGGAGATATATTTGCACATCTCCAGTCTATGGGGAGCCAAAAGATGCCAAAAACCTCCCCTGAGCCAAAAGATGCCATCATAATCATGTTTAAGGGCCTGGTTACTTTGTTTACTGTCACCTTTAATACAACAGGATAGATCCCATTTGCCACAGGTGCTTTCTTTATGTTTTACTTCAGTAATTTCCCCTCCACTTTGCTCTCAGTTATTACAAAATCATTTAACTCCCTGTTACTGTTTGATAAGCTTCTGGTCTGCCCTCTGCTTACTTACAGAATTCCTCATGTGTGAATGTATAAGCAATATACTCATTCAGTTTGTCAGCTACCTGAGCAGAATCCTCAACAATCAAACCGTCAATATAAGTAGACCAATCTGATTCATTCCCTTTGTCTAGCGTTTACATAAGTAAAGTAGTCTTTACTGTTTTTCTTTGCATCCTTTGTCAAAGATTTCTCATAATCTGTCTTTGTTTAGCTAACTTCCTTTGTGACTTGATTACAGACTATCTTATATCACACAGGCATCTGTCTCCCAAGAATTTATATGCATCCCATGCATTTTTCTTCTCTACCACAAATCTCATTAGTTCATCTGACACCATTTAGGCCAAAAATATGAAAATGAAAATTATTTCTCAGTTGGTATGAAAAGCCTAGCAGCTTCCAAAAGAATTTTTTGAATGCTTCCCATTTAAAATTTGCTGTTGGTTATATCATCAGGTGGTCCCACTGTATAAAATTTAAAAACTGTAGTCACTTTATGAAAGTAAACAACCTTCCCTTTATCCCTGATGGTAGTTATATTTTTGAGTAAATCCCACATCAGTACACTGTGATCACTGCCACCTAGTGGTTACTTTATCTGCTGATTCTTAATGCATAAATAATCAATGCTGATAATCAGATCAAGAGTATTACTCACTCTGGTTGCTTCTTGAATATTCTGCTGTAGAAAACAATCATCCAATAAATCAACAAAAGTCTTGATAGTGTGTGAGTGATCAACCCACAAGTTCCAGTCTGGGAAGTTAAAATCTTCCATTATAAGATAATCTGATTTACTAGCCCACTTTGTACAGCTGTTCGTCGTACTCATCAGAGTCATTAGGCCTATAACATACTCCTACTCTCAAACTTTGCTTTCCCAGTGCTTATGTCACACCAAACTGACTCTAGACTGCACTGTTCACCCATATCAACTGGATGCACTTCCTTAGATTTCATGTTTCTTAACTAACAGCACGACCCCTCCTCCCTTTCTATCCTGTATATCCTTTCTGTACACATTGTACTTCCAAATTTCTGATTCTGCATCCCTTATCTTTGTGTTACACCACGTCTCTGATATCCCAACAATATCCACCTTTGATGTCATAACAAGCACCTCAAATTCATCAAATTTATTTACTATATGCCTAGCACTGGTGTACATGCTAGTAGTATAGTATACATTCACACCTTTAAGTATACATGCACCTATTCTTACTTTTAGTTACACTAACCCACGTATTTACTTGTTCCATGATGACTCCCAGCATTCCTTGAAATCTGCAGCACCTTGCTTTCCAGGCTGCTGCTCATTCCAATAGAAGCAGTGCAAGAATCACTTTCACCTCTGCCTGTGACTACTGTTAATCTATTTTTCTGTGAATCACTCCAAACTTGGAGTTTCCTGCTAGCTTGAGGTGATTCACAGCTACACTCAGAGCTAGCATAAACCGGCTCTGAGCGCATTCTTCTTCAAGGCAATGTTGTTTTCGCCTTGACACATTGTCTTACATATTCCAATCGTTTTGTGAATGTCCAAGTCCGATTCATACAATTTACGATGTAGAATGAGCTCTTCATTGTTGTCATAGATCTTGACATATTTTATCTCTGACAGTATCTGTTTCCTCATTGCAAAATGGAATGTGCAACTTAACCATCTTGCACATGTTGAGATCCTGAGCCAAGCCATAGTTTCGATAACATGGATACTGTAGTTTCCTGCATATCTCGTAGTGCTGCATGTGTAATTTGGGACAAAGCATGACAGAGTAGTAGGTAGTAATGGAGGCATGTGATGCAAGCAAGTGTATGAGCTTCATGTAGCGGTGCCTCCATAGCCAGATGGGCAGGAGCGGCAGTGCATAGCATACGCTTCTTGATTAGACTGGGGTTCGAGCCCGTGACCACCAAATACAAAGGATGCGGAAAGGTCAGGAAATGACCACCGCATATTCCCTGAGCAATATGGCCTTAGTTGCTAATGCTCCTAAAAACCAAATAATAACAATAACAAATAGCTTCATGTAGCATCAGCCAAAAAAAAAAAAAAAAAAGGTTTCACACATCCATTCCATCCTTGAATTTATTTAAGCTATCAACTTCCCCAACAACAGATGGAACTTTGTTCCAGCAATTAACCACCAGCTAGCTAAAGGCAAATTTCAGCACATCTATTCCACAACTGTCTTTCTTCAATTTGAATTTATTCCCCCCCCCCCAGGTTCGTAATCTGAGCAAGAAGAAGAATCCCATCAGAATTCAGCATTCCGAACCCATTCAAGGCTTTATACACCTCAATCACATCACCTTGCAGATGCCTAGTCTCCAGCTGCTGCAATTTGCAAAACAATCCTTTCTTGATAAGAGGACCCCTTCATTCCCTCATCAATCTTGATCTCCTTCTCTGTACATACTCAAGCAGCAACTCTACATCCTTCCTAAAATGAGGCCTCCAGACCTATACGCAATACCTCAAGATGTGGCCTGATTATTGCCTTATACCAGTGGTGTCCAACCTTTTCCCGTACAGGGGCCATATTCAAAGTTAGATTTGTTTAGCGAGCCACACTAAGTGATTAGAAAAAAATGTGTTACATTTTCCATTTCTTGTTACACGTAAAAGGAAAGTTTCTATTTTCATGTTACCGTTTTTTATTTTCAGGCTATATATATAAAAAAACGGAAATTTGCAACACCTTTATGTGCAACAAATCTATGTCAGTGATTTATTTTTTAGATTTTATTAAAATCATAAAAATACGACTTTTGTTTTTAAAATATACTTCACACTTTTGTTTTGTTTTTTTTAAATACCTTATTCTTTTTAAATGCTCACTTTACGACCTGAAAATTATCCCTGCTTTTCAATATTAAGGTGAATACATAAATATAATGTAATGATTAAGGCTGGCTGTTTTTAGATATTATTCAAAATTTGGTTGAAAATTTCTGAGGCCAATTCTCAATACGGAATGAAGATTCTCATCTGTTATTGTTTCTTTTTAAATATTTAAATTCTGGAGAAAGCACTACTACCATCCATCACTCACCATGGTCTCCGTGACAGTCCTGAACAAATATACTTGCCTACGGGATCTCTGGAAGATCAACTAATATTGCAACAACCACAGTGGATATTTTAGAAAACTTACAATAAAGACAGGAGCTGTCAATTATATATTTTGACATCCATTTTGCATTTAAGGCCATCTATATATCCAAACTTCTACTGAAGGCTTCCCATCTAGCAGATATAAGCTAGTCTGTAATCAAGTCACAAATGAGGTTAGGCAGATTATGAGATATCTTTGGCAAAGGATGCAAAGAAAAACATCAAAGAGTTCTTTACTTATGTAAACTCTAGAAGGAAGGGAATGAACCAAATTGGTCCGCTTAAGATTGGTCCAATAGATGGTTCGGCTATCGATGATCCTGCTCAAGTAGCTGATAAAATGAATGAGTATTTTGCATCTACATTCACACATGAGGAGTTATTCAAGGAGAGGAATGCCAGACGTTTATCAAATTCTAACAGGGAGCTAAGTGATTTTGTAATAACTGAGACAAAAGTGGAGGAGAAATTGTTGAAATTAAACATAAAAAAGGCACCCGGGGAAGATGGAATCTATCCAGTTATAATGAAGGAGACAGCAAGGGAAGTAAGCAAACCCTTAGCCATAATTATGAGAGCATCGTTAGAGTCAGGGGAGGTCCCCATGGATGGCAGATGTATCCCCAATTCACAAATGGGGTTCAAAGGGTGACACAAATAATTATAGACCTGTCAATTTAACTTCTGTTCCAGTGAAAATAATGGAGTCACTGGTAAAGAGGTGATACAGGATCACCCAGACAAGACAGCAGTAATAGTTCAGACACAGCATGGGTTTGTTAAGAGGAAGTCTTGTCAGACCAATTTGATTAGATACTACAATGTGGCCACAAAGGAACTGGATGCAAAAAATAATTTTGATATCATATACTTGGATTTCAGGAAAGCTTTTGATATGAAAGACCATATCAAAGATGAAAGACTACTGTACAAATTGAAGCAATATGGCATTACAGGGAAGTTGCTACAATGGATAAAAGGATGATTAAATACAAATTGGAGCGGTATGTAATTAAGTTATTGCAATGGATAAAGGGATAGTTGAGTGGGAGACAGCAGAGAGTGGTAATAAATGGACACTGCTCTACATGGACTATTGTTATTAGTGGAGACCCCCAAGGTTCGGTTCTGGGCCCATTGTTGTTTTGTTTATTTTGTTTATTTATCAATGATATCGATGATGGTATATAAGGCTTAAGGTCCAAGTTTGCAAATGATACAAAGGTTGGCAGGGTTGTTAATGACAGTAAAGACAGTATGCTACTGCAACAGGATCTAGAAAAGTTAGGCAGATGGGTTGAGGAGTGGAAACTGAATTTTAACATTGAAAAATGCAAAATACTGCATATGGGTAGTAATAACCCAAGAGAAACATACCAACTTTGAGGTACTACACTCAGGGAGGTGGAGAATGAAAAAGATCTGGGGGTAATTGTTCTGTCAGATATGAAGTTCTCTGAGCAGCCCAGACAGGCTGCCAGAACAGGTCATGGAGAGTTTTTCAATGATATATAGGAATTTTGCTAGCAGAGACAAGGAGGCGATTATCCCTTTGTATAAGGCAATGTATCAGACCACACCTTCAGTACTATATACAGGTCTGGAGGCTGCATTTTAGGAAGGATGTAGAGTTGCTAGAATGGGTACAGAGAAGGACAACAAGATTGGTGAGAGGAACAAAGGGGTGCACTTGCACAGGAAGGCTTAAGTTGTGTAAGTTGCAGCATCTGGAGACTAGGCACCTGAGAAGTGATCCGATCGAGGTGTATAAAGCCTTGCCTTGGATGGTTTGAGCAGGCTCAATGCTGATAGGATACTTCCAATTTCTCAGATTAAGAACCTGAAGGGGCATAGATTCAAAGTGAGGAAAGACAGTTGTAGAACAGATGTGTGGAACTTTGCCTTTAGCCAGCGGGTAGTTGATTGCTTAAATATGAGAGCTTCTTTGGACTCAGCACAGGTACCCATGGACTGGAGATGTGCAAATGTGACCCCAATTTACAAAGGAGGATCAAAGGGCAACACAAGTAATTATAGAACTGTTAGTTTAACTTCTGTTCCAGGAAAATTAATGGAGGCACTGGTTAAAGAAGCACTGCAGGATCATCTAGACAAGACTTCAGTTATAGCTTGGACACTGCATGGTTTATTTAAGGGAAAGTCTTGCCTGACAAATCTGACTGGATACTATGATGTGGTCACAAAGGAACTGGATGCAGGGAATAACTTTGATATCATATATTTGGATCTTAGAAAGGCTTTTGATACTGTTGCACATGGAAGACTGCTACACAAATTGGAGCAGTGTGGCACTGGAGGCAAATTGCTGCTATGGATAAAGGGATGGTTGAGTAGGAGAAGACAGAGAGTGGTAATCAATGGACACTGCTCATCGTGGACTAATGTTATTAGTGGAGTCCCTCAGGGTTCAGTATTGGGTCCATTGTTGTTTTCTGTATTTATAAATGATATTGATGATGGTATATCAAGCTTAATGTGCAAGTTTGCAGACGATACGAAGATTGGCAGGGTTATTAAGGACACTAATGACAGTATGCTGCTGCAAAAGGATCTAGAAAAGTTGAGCAGATGGGCTGAGAGGTGGCAAATGAAGTTTAACATTGACAAATGTAAAGTACTACATATGGGAAGCAGCAACCCCAGAGTGACGTATCAACTCTGTGGTACTACACTGACAGTGGTAGAGAACGAAAAGGACCTGGGGGTAATTGTGCAGGCGGATATGAAGTTTACGGAGCAGTGCAGACAGTCTGCAAGAGTAGCTCAGTGTCTCGTCAATGATATACAGGAATTTTTCTAGCAGGGATAAGGAAGTAATTATCCCCTTATATAAGGCAATGGTAAGGCCACACCTTTAGTACTGCATACAGGTCTGGAAGCCTCATTTTAAGAAGGATGTAGAGCTCTTGAAACGAGTACAGAGAAGGGCAACAAAGTTAGTGAATGGAACAAAGGGTTGCTCTTACGAAGAAAGGCTTAAATTTTGCAAATTAATGCCTGGAGATTAGGCACCTGCAAGGTGATCTGACTGAGGTGTATAAAGCCTTGAATGGTTTCAGTTGTTGTCGTTATTTGGTTTTTAGGAGCATTAGCAACTAAGGCCATATTGCTCCGGGATATGCAGTGGTCATTCCCTGATCTTTCCGCATCCTCCATATTTGGTGGTAACACAGGCTCGAACCCCGGTCTAATCCAGAATCAGGTTGTGCAGGCAGATATGAAGTTCTCTGAGCAGTGCAGACGGGCTGCAAGAGTAGCTCATGGTGTATTGTCAATGATATACAGGAATTTTTCTTGCAGGGATAAGGAGGTGATTATTCCCTTGTATAAGGCAATGGTCAGGCCACACCTAGAGTACTGTATACAGGTCTGGAGGCCTCATTTCAAGAAGGATGTAGAGCTGCTGGAACGAGTACAGAGAAGGGCAACAAGATTAGTGAATGGAACGAAGGGGTGCTCTTACGAAGAAAGGCTTAAGTTTTGCGAATTACAGTGTCTGGAGACTAGGCACCAGCGTGGTGATCTGATAGAGGTGTATAAAGCCTTGAATGGTTTCAGCATGCTCAATGCTGATGGGATTCTTCCTCTCGCTCAGATAAATCACCTGAGAAGGCATAAATTCAAATTGAGGAAAGACAGATGTAGGATAGACATGAGGAAATTTGCCTTTAGCCAGCGGGTGGTTGGTTGGTGGAACAGACTTCCATCCCTTGTGGTGGAGGTTGATAGCCTAAATAAGTTTAAGGCTCAACTGGACAGGTATTTTGAACGAACAGAGAGTGGGGTTTTTTTTTTTTTTGGCTGATGCTGCATAAGCTTGCTTTCTTGCATCAAATGCCTCTGCTAATGCTAACTGTCACTTATAGCAGATAAATTTCTTGATTGTACATTTTCGGTGTGTTTTGTTGTTTTCTTAGTTTGATTTGTAACTTTGAACACTTTTCCTTTCACAACACTCCTTTGTATTGATCATTAGATTTATGCTTGGAATCATAGTGTCGTTTTAAATTATATTCTTTAAAAACTGACACAGTCTCTTTACACATGAAACACATTGTTTTTTCGTTGTACTCAATGAAGACATAGTCTTCAGTCCACCTATGATAAAAAAATACAACACTCCAAAACGACTTTCCTCTTTTGGAATATTTTTAAGGATGATTTTTTAATTCAATACAATGAACAAGTTATATCCAAATAGTAGAATTTCACAATACGAAAAGATTGATACATACCTATGACTGCACTGGACTACATGTACACATTTCATACAGTGAATCTCAATGCTTGCATGCCTGTACACGCAGTGGTGCAACTCGCAAAAATGATGTCTTAGTTCACTTTCTGGGCAGGCCATATAAAAATTATTTGGGGGCTGGTACGGCACGCAGGTCACAGGTTGGACACCACCTTACACAAATGGATAATTGCCTTCTTTTCCCTACTAGCAAAATTCCTGTATATCATTGGCAATAACACCATGATCAGCTCTGGCAGCCTGCCTGCATTGCTCAGAAAACTTCATATCTAACTGCACAATTACTTCCAGATCTTTTTCATTTTCTAAGTGTAGTAACACACAGTTGGTACATTTCTCTGGGGTTATTTCTACCCATATGCAGTACTTTGCATTTGTCGATGTTAAATTTCAGTTGCCACTTCTCAGCCCAGCTGCCCAACTTTTCTAGATTCTGTTGCAGCAGCACACTCATTAGTCATTAACAATCCTGTCAACCTTTGTATCAACTGCAAACTTCGACATTAAGCCTGATATACCTTCATCAATATCATTTTTTTTTTTTTTTTGATTTGGTAGTTGTTGGCGCATTGGCTTCTGTGGCCATATTGCACCTCCCAAGGTTTTTGCAGTACTTTGATCCAAGCCCGAGGCGGGAATCGAACCAGCGACCTTTGGGTTGCCGGGCAGGTACTTTACCCACTCGGCTAGCCCGGTCGGCCAATATCATTGATAAATATACAAAATAACAGTGGGGCCAACACCGAACCCTGGGGACTTCACTAACATGATCCAACATGATAGTATGATTATAACAATACAAATACATGTATTGTTGAACTCATACTATTCAACAAATGGCTACAATCAAATGGGTAATTAGGCTTTTGGCCTAACCTCTTCCAAACGTTGATTCGGTAGAGTAAGCAGTGGGTGTGTATATCCTATTTATCACTAACATTGATTCGGTAGAGTAAGTAACGGGCATGAGCATAAATTGCATCTTTCGTGATTCTAGCTGTTCAAAATTTAGTAGGTGTTGTCAGAGATAAAACAACTTTTGTGTGATTTCGTGGGTACACATATGATTTTTAAATTGATTTTAGCAGATCAAGGCTTTCAATAGATTTACAAGTCACTACTTTCAATAGATTTACAAGTCACTACTTTCAATAGATTAATAGATCACTGCTTTCAATTCAGTAAAAAGTTTAAAATTATATATTTTTTTATAATTAAAACAAAAAGGAGTGTTTCACAGACACCAGCAAGCATTTTTGTTGAATTGAGGGCACAAGTGACAGTTAAAAGTTGTAGAAAAAAAAAAAAAACACTTTCAGTACAAAATAGTATTAAAAAGATAAAACTAATAATATCAAATTCATATTCTATCTTTAGAGTGTATACAGTGTCAGTGATAAAACAAAGAGCATTCGAGCAGTAAGTGAGGTTGTTTGGTATTTTAATGGTAAAAGAAACCCAAGTTGCTGAAAGAAAGAAATTGAAGATGCAAACCGACAGTCAATCACACAAAAAACAGCTACATCAGAATTTAAAAATGACCACGACAGACCTCATTCATAAATATTATTTTAAGAACTATTTAAATCTAAAAACACTAAAATAAAGTTAATATGTGAATTCCATTAATCTTTTGTATCTCCTTCAGTTAACTGGAAATAGGCCAACAAAAATATTCAAAATTATAATTAAAAATACAGTGGAACTTCTGTATATTACGAATTTTTTCGCAAAACATTGCACCAAAAAACAAAATTACATATAAAATTAACCCCATATAGCGAAGTGTTAAGCTCTCTATAACGAATTTTTAAAAAAAATTAGCATAAGCATTTTTGAAAAATTTCAAGCATTTACTGCTAAACAGCCACTCAAATGTACGGCCTCCTTCACTCCGAAATTGCTCGTTACCATCTGGAATTATTAATCCTTTCAGTGACCACTCGTGGTCATTGATGCCCATCTTGGTTTCATTTTTGTTACAGTTATAAAACCAAATGGGTTTTCTTAAAAGTGGTCATGAACTTTGCAATAAACAGGGTAGATTTGTAAATTGATGTTGGCTAATGGGAAAACGAAAAATCACTGCGGGTAAACTTTTAGCACGGTGCGGCAGCAATACACTGCATGCTTCAATAGTCAGTTTGCCTACTGAGTGACATTCGCTTCTCACCTCGACCGTACCACGTGACCTTCCTGTCAATCATTATATGATAGTGTTTGTATATGTTCGTTCTCACCTAACTGGACTCCCAGTAGTTGATTTTCGTGATTTTTTTTTTTTTTTTTGAAATGATACGTGAAATGATACATTGAAATGATACGTGAAAAGAATATAGCAATATCAGGTCCAATAATTAAGCAACAAGCTCTGAAATTTGCACAGTCCCTTGGACATACAGAATTTAATGTGAGCACTGGGTGGTTAGATAAATTTAAGAAGCGCCACAGAATTGTGGAAAAGGCTATTTGTAGATAAAGTGTTAATGTAAGCAAAGAAGATTTCAACAGTTCAAGGAACAACACCTTAAAGAAGATTTTGGAAGAATATGAACCTAAGGATGTTTTTAATGCTAACAAAACTGGGTTTATTCTTTAAATGTTTAACTAATAGAATACTTGCTTGCTTTTAAGAATGATAAATGTTTTGGCGGAAAGCAAAGAAAGAATCACTGTGCTAGTTGGAGCCAATATGACAGGAAGTGAAAAATTAAGACTTTTAGTCATCGGAAAATCATAAAACCCAAGATGTTTTAGAGGCACAAAATCTTTGGAAGTTGACTACACCTTTAATAAAAAAGCATGGGTGACAAGTGATATTTTCGAAGAAGGATATTAAAACTAGACAAGCATATAACAAAAGAAAAAAGAAAAATCGTGTTGATTACCGACAACTGTCTGGCACATCCTGCCAGTATTTCGGCCAAACTTCATTCGATTTGCATCCGTTGTGTGAAGTTGTTTTTACCACCAAATGTAATGTCGAAACTCCAGCCAATGATTGACCAAGGCATTATTAAAAATTTTAAATTTCATTATCGAAAGAGAATAATGAAGATTGTCAATGCGTTATGAGAAAATAGAAACTTGGAGGTTGCAATTAACATTAGAGACTGCATCTCTGAACTGGCAAAAGTTTGGACAAACGATGTCACTAAAAACACTATTCAAAATTGTTTTTCGAAAGAAGATTTGCATTGAATACAGACGTCTAACGACAACTGGATGAACAAGATTAACTGCACCTTTCGCAACTGAAAAACTTCTGGACATTATTAGAATAATCCGGAAACAACAAAAATGAAATAACGCTGGATGGTTATGTTTATGTAGATCACAATCTGGCTACAACAGAACAAAGAAATGAAGATGAAATACTGCTGAACAGTGTTAGAAGCGACCACGATCACAAAGAAATTAATGATGATGCTGAATGCGCATCAGAACAACCTGTAGAAAAATCAACTCGTGAAGAAATCATTCAACTTTTAAAACAGTTCATCTGGGTCTACAGTTTTGTGAAAATGTTCCTAATAATGTTCTTAATGCTCTGAATAAATGTGAGGTTTTCTTTGAGAATCAAATTTTTTAATTGTAAAATTCCGTGCAAACGAAAATTACCGATTTTTTTTTTTTTTATTTGTGATACTTACCGGCAAAGATTGTGTATACATAATTTAAATAAGTGTTTTGGCGGTTGTGTATACATAATTTAAGTGATAAGTGATTGTGTATACATAATTTAAATAAGTGTTTTAATGTATTTTTGAAATAAAATACATTAAAAATAAATGTACATTCGTTTTCATTTTCTGATTAGATAACAATTTCCAATAAAAAAGATATTCTCTGTATAATAAAATTTCTCTATAATGAATTTTTTTGCTGGATTTATCGAATTCGTTATAGGGAAGTTTGACTGTATATTCAAAATTATTAAAATTATAAAAATATATATTAAAATTTATTATTTGAAAAATTGTTATTAGTTATATGAAACTTATTTCATAGTTATTTTCACAATTTAATTATTTTAATCATAATTATTTTATTTTTAATTTCATTTCCATTTATGGAAAATGTCTGATGGAACTTATTTAATTTCAAAATATTCATTAATATTTTTTTCAGACTTAATGAAGCAATATGTAACGAGTAACACATTGCATCATTAATATATTAATTCTGAAAAAATTTTGTCCACCTTTCATTTTTGCCCATATTTTCTTCTACTTCCTTGAAATTCATTAACTTTACTTCTGAAAATTGAAAATAATTAAATCCTGTAAGAATTTAACTTTTTTCAAAGAGAGAGGAAGAAAGAGTACTAGGAAATTTCATCTTAGTGACATACAGTAAACTCACATTATGCACTATTGAAGAGATCTGCCCCAAAGAGCATTACATGTGGAAAAGCCCATTGGGGATTCTATTTTTCACTTTTATCACTATTTTGGTAGATAAAATTAACTTTTTAGCTTTTTTTTTTTTTTTTTTTTGCAGTGTTCATAAAGCAATGGTTTATATGTAAGTTGACACAAGTTGAAAACCTGTGCACTTGCTTCATCCTCTCATTGCATGCTATTAAAAAAATATACATGTAAATTTTTAAAAAGAAAAACTTAATGACTTAGTTATTTAATTAAAGTAACTATATCTTGAGCATTATTACTATACAACCATGATAACTTGATTAGATAACATGATTAGATGACTCTCGTCAACTGGTGCAATAACACCACTTTGCTTATTAGAGGCTTGAACCCATGTTTAGTCACCAGAGCAAAGCTCCTGCAAACCTTCCCCCATCTCTTTGATCATGCAGTACGATTGATGTCTTTTGAAGTTATAATGGACATCATGGCAAGATACAATCTTCCTTTCATTTTGAGAATACAGCTTTAAAAAGGTGTTTGTAGGCCAGCTACCACCGGACCGAATCTATGTGCAGTGGTTTTCAACTGGGGTACCACGTAATTTGGGCTTAAGTTACTTAAACAAATTGCTAGAAATTATAGAAATCTTATAATACCGTGAGATTAGACTAAAATATGGAATAGCAAGTGCTTAAAAAACGGTACTCACCTTTGAATAAATATGCAATAGTTTTTTAAAAAAAGAATGGTAATTAAATCATTTATGTGGGGAGGTAAAGTAAAGGGATTAAGGAGGTTGTTAAGGTTAATTTAATGGAATTTTAAAATGGGCCCAAGGAAGTAGAAGTGCACATCTCCAATCCTAGGTTGTCATTAAAGAAAGAAGAAATCATTAAGAGTGAATTAAAATGGATAATATAGTATGACGGAGCCAATAGTCATTACGAAGGACTTGCGTTGGTTATAACGTCTTCAGTTAGCAAATTTTCTAACCTTAACATCATAAACATGAAACTTCCCCAGCTTGGTACCTCTCGCGGTTGACGTTCCCACATGTCCAAAAGAGCATCATGGGAAGTACAGACAACCTTTAAAATACAGCACACGTTTACTTCCCGCCCAATTTGCCAACTGAAGACGTTATAACCAACAAAAGTCCTTTGTAACGACTACTGGCTCCATCATACTATATTATCCATTTTGATTCACTCTTAATGATTTCTTCTTTCTTTAATGACAACCTAGGATTGGAGATGTGTGCTTCTACTTCCTTGGGTCCATTTTAAAATTCCGTTAAATTAACCTTAACCTCCTTAATCCCTTTACTTTACCTCCCCACCTAAATGATTTAATTACCATTCTTTTCTAAAAAACTATTGCAGATTTATTCAAAGGTGAGTACCGTTTTTTAAGCACTTAGGTGGGGAGGTAAAGTAAAGACTTTACTTTTTGTAAAGACTTTAAAATTTATATATTTATTTCATTATGAAAAGGTGTACAGTATCTATTTAATTTTGTGGTGATCTATAACTGATGTTTATTTAGTACAATAAAGAATAAAATTATTATATAAGTATATATGATTTGTAATTTTGTCTATAGTTATATTATTGTAATAACTATCATATTACTTATTTTTTTTTAATATTAGATTGAGTAGGGGTGCCACAAAATAAAATAAATTACTTAGGGGTGCCGTTATTAAAAAAAGGTCGAAAACCACTCTGTGGGAGAGTGTTGCTGTCACGGAAGCAAACGGACATGCCTGCACGAAGCTCCGCTTGGTAGGTAAACACCAGACAGTGATTGACGATGACTTTGTTGAATTGATTGCTACTAGGACTTTACCATGGATTTATCTTATTTAAAAGACATCTGCAGATGGACATAAGTAATTTAATCCAGGTAAGAGTTTTGTTTGTTAGAGTATTTACTTATTTTTGCATTTCTGAGGGTGTTTTTGAACAGCATGAGCACTGTGGTGCCAGCAGTAGCGATCCCATTGTCAAACTTATTGGCTTGCTTGCACCTCAAAAACTCAAGGATTTTGAATATATCAGAAGTAAAACTAGGCATTCTGGGCTAATTATGGATGGGAAACTCAATTCAAACAATAGTTTTAACTTATTTTATAATGTGAGATAGTTTTTTGTTATAAGCGATTTTCCTGCCTAAACTGGAAAATCATGTTTCATCAATCACAAAAATCAAATCATCAAATCACGAAAATAGGTGTAGATTGGAAATAGACACATTATTTTACTCCCCACAACATTATTTTACTCCCCAACACGAAATTGATAAAATTAAAGGAAAAGACCAAAATCCTGACGAAAAAGCGCAAAATCCCGGAAATCACGACACAGACATGATGATATCCCTGACCCAGAAATAAGTTTTAAAGGAAAGGAACCCTAATAATAATGACAAAACAAATAATGAATACCTTGATACCTTGTCCCGCAGGCTCCCTTAGTGTATGAAAAGAGCCAAAAATGGAGAAACCAAATCTAAAATAGAGAAGGCAGAGAAAAAGAATTGACTGAACAAACTGAAAATAAAAACAGAAGGGAAAAAAGCTTTGAAACGATAACTGAAATTTAAAATCCAATAAGACAGATAAAAGAATTAAAACTATCTAGAAAACTTCCTCCTCCCCCGATGGTATTCTCCACCTTGTCGCGGTGGGGGAGCTTGCATATCCCGATGACCTGGAGAGCTAAGTCGGCAGTAGCTTAGCTACTGGTAGAGCCTCCCAAGCCGGACAGGTCAAAGGGTAGGGGCCAGACTAAGAGAGATACCCCAGCCTTCCAGGTTGGGGGTTGCTGCAATGGGCTAGCTCCTTGTTCAGTGTAAAAAATACACAAATGCTAAACGATGTACAACTGAAAATGAAAATGGACTGCACTTTCGGAAACGACTCGGCAAACGGAAAAGGACTATGATTTTGGAATGCTGGAATATTCAAGGCCTTTCAACTAAAAGAAACTTTCTTTCGGATGAACTGCAAAAATTCAAGTTAGACATTGTCGTATTATCAGAGACAAAGAAAAAGGGATCTGGAGAGGAAATAATGGGAGAATACTACTATTTTTGGAGTGGAGTTGATAAGAGTGAAAGAGCAAGAGCAGGAGTTTCTACTGCTGTTAAAATGAAATTGAGACACAACATCAAAAAACTGGCAATTTATTAATGAAAGAATGATCTCATTGGAATTGAAAATGTACGGGAGAGAAATATGTATTTTGGGAATATATTCCCTGACTAATGACACTGCCGATACCTTGAAGGATGAATTTTGGGAGGATCTGAGAGAACTAATAGAAAAAATTCCTAAGAACAAAGAGATATTTCTAATGGGAGATTTCAATGCAAGAGTAGGAACTGAACAAAATAGCAAAGTTATTGGAAGATTTGGAGAGAAAGAGAGGAATGACAACGGAGACAGACTATGCAATCTTTGTGAACAGTTCGACTTGAGAATAAACAACACATTTTTCCAACACAAGGATATCCATAAATATACTTGGTCACAAGAGACAAGACAAATTAGATCAGTTATAGATTACATTATTTCAAAACATTCAGGGACCTATGTATTGAAAGACGTCTGAGTTTACAGAGGAGCTGAATGTGGATCTGACCATTTTCTTGTTAAAACAATGCTGAGGTGGAACTGGATTAATAAAATATGTGTAGACAACCAACAATGAAGGGAAGGAGAAATGCTACAAGTGGATCAATTTAACATTGACCTACTCCAGGATGACAGTATTAGAAACAACTTCACCCAGAGATTGGATGCTGCAATTAACATAGAGATAAAAGGTAATACTGAAGAAATCTACGAATATTTAAAAAATACTGTTAAAAAAAAATAGCTCATGAAATCCTAGGCAAAAAGAAGAGCCAAAGGACAAAAAAAGACCTGGATTACAGAGAAAGTAAGAGCTGCTGTAGAGGAAAAGAAACTTGCATATCAGAAATGGCTGGGTGATAGGAATGATGCATATAGAAACATTTATGTTGAAAAAAAGAAAATAGCCAATCGGTTGGTAGTAGAAGCGAAAAATAAAGAATGGGAAAGGAAATGCGCAACTATTAATAGCAAATTGGGCTTCAAACAATCAGCAGAAACATGGAAGGTCCTTAAAGACTTGAAAAAACAGAATAAACACAATGCTGGTTTGCAATTAATACCTTTGAAAGACTGGACGGAGTACTACGAAGGACTTTTAAAAGAAGACTGGAAAGAGTTCAAGATGATGGAGGATTTTGGTGTAGAAGACTCGGGCTTAAACGTTTCTGTTAGGGAAGTGGAACTCCTGCTAAAGGAAGGAAGGAATGGCAAATCATCTGGACCTGGAGGAGTTTACATGGAACTTCTGAAATATGGAGGAAAAGGAGTGGCTGTTCTGATACAAAAACTGTTAAATAGTATACTGAGAGGAGAAGAAATACCGAAAGAAATGATAACAGGATATATTACATCAATTTATAAGAAGGGCAATCGGAAAAGCTGTTCAAATTACAGAGGAATATGCATCCCGAATCCGCTGTTAAAGATCCTTGGAAAATGGATCAGGAACCATTTAGAAGCCCGAATTGAGGTATCAGAAGAACAAAGTGGTTTTTCAGCTGGGAGGTCATGTATAGATCATATCTCAACAGTACAACAGATCCTTGAAAAATGCCAATCAAAAGGAAAAAAAACTTTATGATTTTCATTGACCTTGAAAAGGCATATGACAGTGTTCCTAGAAAACTCTTATGGGAAGCACTGAAAGAGGCAAATATTGATGGACAACTGATTAACATTACTAAGGCAATTTACAGGAATAATAGATGTAGAATTAAAGTGGGATCAGCTTTGTCACCTGAATTCCACACTTCAAAAGGCTTATTACAAGGTTGCTGCATGTCACCAACACTCTTCAAAATTTATATCGACATCTGCCTAAGATCCTGGTCAAAAAAATGTAATAAAACGGGATTGCTGATTAATAAGAACACCTATATTCACAATTTACTTTTTGCAGATGATCAGGTGGTGATAGCACAAGACTTAGAAGATGCAAAGTATGCATGTCGTCAATTGTTTGAGGAATATAAACAATGGGGTCTAAAAATCAATTTTAGCAAGTCTGAAATGTTGTCTTCAGGGCCAGGACACGTTCTAAATATTGCAGGTTTTAAAATCAAACAAGTCGATAAATTCAAATATTTGGGATCAATCTTACAAAGTGATGGATCATCCCACGCAGAGATCAATAAGAGAATTACAGACGGCAGAAAGGCTATCGGCATGTTAAACTCTGTTCTGTGGAGCAAAAATATCCTACATGAAACAAAGAAACATATTTCAAACAATTGTACAAAGTCTTCTATTGTATGGAGCGGAAGCCTGGACATTGAATAGGTGAGCGGAAAACAAATTGCTCTCCACAGAAATGGATTTTTGGAGACACTCAGCAGGAACTTCTAGAAGAGACAGAAAAACGGAATGAAGACATAAGGGAAAAAATGGAAGTGAAAAAGACTATTATTGACACCATCAGAGAAAAGCATCTAACATGGTATGGTAGAAAAGCATATTAACATGGTATGGACATGTAAAACAGATGCAAGAAAACAGATATCCAAAGGCTATCTTGAAATGGATACCTCCTGGAAGAAGAAGAGGAAGACCTAGGAGGACATGGATGGAGGGAGTACGGGAGTGCATGACAGCCCGAGGCTTAACCGACCAAGACACCTTGAACCACACTTTATGGCGGGAAAAAATTCCTAACAAGAAATAACTTGTAGGCTGAGGAAACCTATTGTAAATGGAAACACTCCTCTTGAAGAAGAAGAAGAAAACTTCCTCCACAAACAGACTAACAGAATAATATCTGCTATAAGACTGCAGACTGTTAATTGCTGGAAAGTCTTGGGCCTCCGTAGCCAAGTGATCAGGAGCAGGAGTGGAATAGCATATGCTCCTTGAGTAAACCAGGGTTCGAGCCCCTGACTGCTAAATACGGTCGATCTGCCAACCCGCTTGGGTTTTGGTTTTAATGGCACATTAGCAACTAGGGCTATAATGCCTGCCAACCCCACACTGAACCGGTGTGGCAGATTATGGTGCAATTCTCTCAACTTGAATTGTTGAGGAGGCTTCCTTCCTGCGGTGGGGGTTGATAATGGCTGCAGTTTACTTTTTTTTTTTTTTTTTATACCTTGGAGTGGAGAGTCAGAGTTGAATACAGAAAATAGAATATTAAAATCCAAAGTGGAGACAGTGACAGAGGGGAAAAAAATTATAAGGAGATGAACACATTAAATTATGCCCAAGTAGCAAGGGTAAACAAAATAGAGACTAACCAACCAAAACAAGTTAATAAACCAAAGGACACAAACATAGTTATTTTAAAAGAGAGGTTTGACTTAGATCACAAGTCTGGCGAAGCAGTTAAAAGAAACTATAATAACACAATTAAAGGATATAAAATGTAAAGGATATAAAAATTATATCCATGTAAAGGCTATAAAAATTATAACTGCTATAAGACTGCAGACTGTTAATTGCTGGAAAGTCTTGGGCCTCCGTAGCCAAGTGGTCAGGAGCAGGCTAACAGAATAATATCTGCTATAAGACTGCAGACTGTAAATTGCTGGAAATTCTGCAAAGTGAGGGATAATGGTGTGCTGCTGGAAATAGCAAACAAAGGACCTTAAAGTGGTGGAAACTAACCCTCAAGTTTTAAAACTTGGATTAAAACCAGAAAAACCAAAAGGGAAAAATCCAAACATTTTGTTATTTGATATCATAGAGAACACCCCTGAAACTGCTAATATACAATAAAAATTTCAAAATAAAATTAGCATTAGCAGAGGCATTTGATGCAAGAAAGCAAGCTTATGCAGCATCAGCCAAAAAAAAAAAAAAAAAAAAAACCACTTCCACTTCACCCCTCTGTTCGTTCAAAATACCTGTCCAGCTAAGCCTTAAACTTATTTAGGCTATCAACCTCCACCACAAGGGATGGAAGTCTGTTCCACCAACCAACCACCCGCTGGTAAAGGCAAATTTCCGCACGTCTATCTATCCTACATCTGTCTTTCCTCAATTTGAATTTATGCCCTCTCAGGTGATTTTTCTGAGCTAGAGAAAGAATCCCATCAGCATTGAGCATGCTTAAACCATTCAAGGCTTTATACACCTCTATCAGATCACCTCGCTGGTGCCTAGTCTCCAGACACTGTAATTTGCAAAACTTAAGCCTTTCTTTGTAAGAGCACCCCTTTGTTCCATTCACTAATCTTGTTGCCCTTCTCTGTACTCATTCCAGCAGCTCTACATCCTTCTTGAAATGAGTCCTCCAGACCTGTATACAGTACTCTAGGTGTGGCCTGACCATTGCCATATACAATGGAATAATCACCTCCTTATCCCTGCTGGAAAAATTCCTGTATATCATTGACAATACTCCATGAGCTACTCTTGCAGCCCGTCTGCACTGCTCAGAGAACTTCATATCTGCCTGCACAACCACCCCCAAGTCCCTTTCATTCTCTACCACTGTCAGTGTAGTACCACAGAGTTGATACGTTGCTCTGGGGTTGCTGTTTCCCATGCGTAGTACTTTACATTTGTCAATGTTAAACTTCATTTGCCACCTCTCAGCCCATCTGCTCAACCTTTCCAGATCCTGTTGCAGCAGCATAGTGTCAGTCGTGTCCTTGACAACGCTGCCAACCTTTGTATCGTCTGCAAACTTGGACATTAAGCTTGATATACCATCATCAATATCATTTATAAATACAGAAAACAATAATGGACTCAACACTGAGCAATAGCCCACGATGAGCAGTGTCCATTGATTACCACTCTCTGTCTTCTCCCCCTCAACCACCCCTTTATCCATAGCAGCAATTTGCCTCCAATGTCACACTGCTCCAATTTGTGTAGCAGTCTTCCATGTGCAACAGTATCAAAAGCCTTTCTAAGATCCAAGTATATAATATCAAAGTTATTCCCTGCATCCAGTTCTTTTGTGACTGCATCATAGTATCCAATCAAGTTGGTCAGGCAAGACTTCCCCTTAACAAAACCATGCTGTGTCTGAGCTATAACTGAAGTCTTGTCTAAATGATCCTGCAGTGCTTCTTTAACCAGTGCCTCCATTAATTTTCCTGGAACAGAAGTTAAGCTCACAGGTCTATAATTACTTGTGTCAGCCTTTGATCCACCTTTGTGAATTGGGGTCACATTTGCACATTTCCAGTCTATGGGTACCTCCCCTGAGTCCAAAGAAGCTCTCATAATTATGGCTAAGGGTTTGCTTACTTCCTTTGCTGCCTCCTTTAATATAACTGGATAGATCCTATCCACCCCGGGTGCCTTTCTTGTGTTTATCTTCAACAGTTTCTCCTCCACTTTACTCCCAGTTATTTCAAGATTCTGTAGCTTACTGCTACAGTTGAATACACCTCTGGCATTCCCCTTGCTGAATAACTCCTCATGTGTGAATGTCGATGCAAAATATTCATTTAGTTTGTTAGCTACCTGAGCAGGATCATCAACAGCTGACCCATCAATATCAAGTGGACCAATCTGATTCATCCCCTTCCTTCTAGAGTTTACATAAGTAAAGAACACTTTGCTGTTTTTCTTTGCATTCCTTGCCAAGGATTTCTCGTAATCTGCCTTCGCCTGCCTAACCTCCTTTGTAACTTGGTTGCATATCAACTTGTATCTATCATAGGCTTCTGTGTCATGTGTTAATTTGTAAGTATCCCATGCATTTTTCTTCTCTGCCATATGCCTCATTAGTTCATCTGACATCCATTTTGGCCTAAACCTTGAACAATATTTCTTAGTTGGTATGTAAAGCCTAGTAGCTTCCAAGATAAGTTCTTTGAATGCTTCCCATTTTGAATTTGCTGTTGGTAACATCATCAGTTGGTCCCACTGTATAGAATTTAAATACTGTCTCAGTCCATCGTAGTCACCTTTACGAAAGCAATAACCCTTCCCTTTACCGCTAATGGTAGTTACCTCTTTGAGTAAACCCACTTCAGCACACTGTGATCACTGCCACCTAGTGGTTCATTTATCTGCAGATTCTTAATGCATGAAGAATCACTGCTGATAATCAAATCAAGAGTATTACTCCCTCTAGTTGCCTCCCGAACATGCTGATGTAGAAAACAATCATCCAATAAATCCACAAAAGCCCTGCTAGTGTGTGAGTAACCAGCCCCCAAATTCCAGTCAATATCTAGGAAATTAAAATCTCCCATTATAAGACTCTCTGATTTACTGGCCCACTCTATTTCCCTGTACAGTTCCTTATTATACTCATCAGAGTCATTAGGCCTATAGCACACTCCTACTCTCAATTTTGATCTCCCACTGCTTATGTCACACCAAACTGACTCAACACTGCACTGTCCAGCGATGTCGACTGGCTTCACTTCCTTGGTTTTTATGTGTTTCTTAACTAATAGCATAACCCCTCCCCCCTTCCTATCCTGTCTATCCTTTCTGTAGACGTTGTACTCCCCAAATTGCAGTTTTGCATCCCTTATATCTGTGTGACACCACGTCTCTGATATCCCAACAATATCTGCCTTTGATGTTTTGAGCAATACCTCAAATTCATCAAATTTATTTACTAAACTCCTAGCATTGGTGTACACGCAAGTATACCTGCACCTGTTTCTATTCTTAGCTACCCTAACACAACCCATGTGTTTACTTGTACCGCAATGGCTCCCAGCAGTCTCTGAAATACCATGCATCTTGTTTTTCAGGCTTCTGCTCATTCTAATAGAATTCATTCTCATTACAAACATAAATGAGTTTTCTGAACAATTTCAAGTTTAAAGAGAGAGACAAAAAGTAGGAAAAACAGCCAGTTAAATGTAATAGTGGAGCTTTCCCCTAAGATTTGGAAGCACTTACAAGGACAGCAAAGAATCTTTGCTGGCTGGACAAGCCATAGATTTTCCTGTACAAAGATGTTTCAACTGCCACAAATATGGTCATACTGCCAGAGACTGCAATCAGAAAACTGTCTGTGGTCACTATGTGGCCCCTGGTCACAACTACAAAAACAAAAACCAGCAGCCAAAATATGCTACTTATAAGGCAGCATGGTTGACTGATTATTCCCACACTATCATGGATGGCAAATGCCCCTGCTGTAAAAAGATGATACACTTAGACAATCAAGGAACAATTACGGGTGAGATTGAAAACATAAATGTAACTAGGGCTCTAAATCTTATCCACCGGAATGCTCACAGAGCAAGAACTCTTGTAGATCAAATCAAACTCAAACCAGAAGAAAAGGACATAGATATCTTGGTATTCCAAGAACCCTACACACACATAGGGGTAGGGTTCAAGGATAGCCAAGAGACCATAAAATCATAAACTACACCTCAGATGTATTCTATGATTTTATGGTCACAACACTCTTCTACTGCAATAGTAGTAAAAAACACTGATCTTACTGTCACAAAGGTTCATCACCTCTGCTCCCCAGTGGCAGTGTGTGCACATTATCACCATGCTGTGGGACAGGTTTATATCATTTCATTATATTCCAGGCCAGGTGAAGATATAAATAACACTATTGAATATCTACAAGTAGTTACAGATTTGCTGCCTAATGCTAACATTATTGTGTGCTGATGTCATCTGCTGGTCAACCTTATGGTAGAACCGTACAGAAGACAGAGCAGGTACACACACAATGGCCAAATATGGAATACATAGTTACCTCCACATTTCAAGTAGTGAATCAGCCAAATAACCTGCCAACTTTTAGCAGCACCATGTGGGAGAGTGACAAATGCAATAGCTTATAAAATTACAGACCGGTGTGTCCAGCCAGCCTGGACCACACCAGATCATCAAACTAAAGAAACTAACAAACTAACTGACCAACTTAAAAAAAAAAAAAAAAAAAACAGTTACCAACAGCCTAACAATTCCTGTTGGATATCAAAAGCTACAACATAAAGAAAGCAAATTTAGAATATATTCCCAGAACTTTAACAACAGCTGAGCTACAAAAGCAGGAAAATGAATGGTCTAGAGGTCAAACAATTATAGTCTGGACAACCATGCACTGATTATGACAAATGTCTTAATAAAAATATAAAACCTGTCTGTCTATCCAAAAGAAAAAACTGAGAAAGCAGGCAGTTCTATGGTGGTGTGCTGAACTGACAATACTCAGGAGAAGGGTACACCAGGGATCAAGAAATTTTCAAAGAGCCAGAACATCTTGGTCACAAAATGAAGTTGATGCAATAAGAGATTCTTACAGAACTCTCAGGAACCAATATACTTCCCTCATTAGAAAAAAGAAAAAAGAATCCTGGGGGCATTTGGTGAAAACCTCTGAAAAAAGCTGACCCTTGGGGAGTTGTCAACAGAACAGTGACCAACAAGTTGCCAAGAAATGTAACGGAAACTACAGTTAAACCAGATGGAACCCCAACCTTGTGTTGGGCAGAATCTGTGAACAACATCTTACACACTATTATACAGACTGAGGTTGGGGATTATTTTCCTACTCAGATTGACATTATAAAAAATAATAGTGAAAATGAAAATGCCAACATAGAACCTCCTTTTACAACAGAAGAATTATAAATAGTTCTAACCAAAACCAAAAACCCTGGTTTTGACCACCTATAGGTTGAAATATTTAAAAAATTAGCTGAAATAGCACCAGATAAACTAATAGCCTTATACAACCACTATATGACAGAGGAAATATTCCTTAAAATCTGAAAAAAAAAAGGCAGTACTAAGATTAATCATGAAGAACCCAGAGAACCCATCCTTTCACTAATCCAAAATCATATAGACCAATAGCTCTGCTCCTGGTACTAGGAAAAATATATGAAAGAAAGACTAATTTCCAATAGGATATCTGCATATTATACAGAAGCAGGCTTTCACTCAAATAATCAGTATGGTTTTAAGCAGGGCAACTCTGCAGAGGATGCCATGCACCACCCACTGATAAGAGTAAAAAATAGAGAAAAGTACATGTTGGCAATTTCTATAGACTTTGCAGGGGCATTTAATTCACTCCGGTCATATAGTGTCCTTAGGAGACTCCGCCAGACGAATGTCCCACAAATCCTCTATAAGGTAATAAACAGCTACCTTAAAGACAGAAGTGTCTCAGTTAGCACACGGTTCCAGGATTTGACATACTCTGTGAACAAAGGATGCCCACAGGGCTCAATCATCTGGACAACTGTACTAGATGAATTTTTGACCTTGGATCTGGTGGGCATGGTGGAAAGCTTAGCCTTTGTCGATGATTTGATTCTCCTTATAAAAGCAATCACAAGAGTAGTTGTAGAGCAAAGATCAAATACTGCCCACATGCAACTGTGAGAGTGGGCATAAATGCATATACTCAGGATATCACCTGAAAAAAACTAAATCATTACGATGGAAAGGAAACCTAAGGAAACCCCTTCAAATTAAAATCTATGGAAAAACCATAAAAATGGTATGACAACTAAAATATTTATCCAGGTTTTGTTTTACTCAAAATTAACTTTTTATCCCCATTTTGAATACTTGGCAAAAGTGAGAAACTACGCAGGCATGACAGCCAGGATTAGTTGGGCTGACTGTGGACTCAAAAGAAGGCCCTGGCAATCGTACAGAGCAGTATTCTTGCCTGTCATCACATATGGAGTCAATGTGTGGTTTACCCGCATGGCCATAGTCAGAAACAGGAACAAATTAGAATTCACAGAACAATACTTCTCACTATCACCAGAACATATTGCATTGTGGGCACACTGGCAACTGCAGGTGTTGGCTGGTGCTTTCCCACTTTATTTGGAAGTAGACATAAGAGGCTTATATTACTGACTTAAAAAGGAAATACCCACAGAATTTCTGGGGATAGCCCTTGACACAGCCAACATCATCAATGCTGGGAAAAAAAAAAAAAAAGGTCCGTGAGCTATGGGAAACAAATTGGGGAGCAGGAAACCAGAGGTCTGGTTACCAAAAGGTTTCTCCCAAGGTTGGAACTGGTTAGTACTAAGCCACCAAAGTGGTACGCTACAGGAGAGTTCACAAAATTTATATTGACAGGTCTGGCTCTCCAAAGGCTAAATTAACTTTCTTCGGGCTTACTGATGATTCTATTATTATTATTAGCCATATGGTGCAAGGAAGCCAGAGGCTTATGCTGCACCAGCCAAAAAAAAAAAAATTTCTGAACTCCCCTGAGAGAGAGAGAGAGAGAGAGAGAGAGAGAGAGAGAGAGAGAGAGAGAGAGAGAGAGAGAGAGAGAGATAAAAGGGAATCACCAAGGAAGAGAAGAATGGTGATGTCCCGCTCAGTGCCCTGGGTGTGCCAAGCCCATACTCACCAGATGTGAGTCCCTGGGGTTTAAATTTTACCTGTGGCAAAAGTAGGCTGTGCACACATTCTCTATGAATGTAAAATTTATGATATGCCAAGAACCGAATTAATAACAGAAAATGGCCCCTTACCCAAGGAACAGGAACATTTATTTATAATAGAAGAAAATAATTATAAAACTTATACAAGCTTTTGAAATATAAATTGCTTCAAGTAATAATAGAGGGAAAGCAAGGAGTGGAGAAGAGGAAACTTTCTTGGCTGAAAAACATCTGCAATTGGACTGGCAGATCAGCTAAGGATCTTTTTCATCTCACCCAATACAGAGAGAAGTACGGCGTGGTGATCGCCAATAGGAATTGCATCAAAAGAAGAAGATACAAGCTTCACACAAAAAATATTTGATATGTGTAGAAATATTCAGAGATGGGTCTTACAGCCCCCACAAAAAAACATTCCATAGCCAAAGTACCCATGTCTCTCACCAAATAATGACTTTTTAAACTGACAGGGTAGCTGTATCCAGCTCCCTAACAGATACCCAATTTTGACTAAACTGAACTGACTAGAGCCATAAGGATTAATCTACCCCTAGTGGGAGACCTGGGGCCTCATACCAAATAAGTAAACATGTAGGGGAGGGGGAAGGAGATGTACAGGCAGCCAGGGAAGCAGCTTAGCTGAAAAATATTAGTAAGGTAGCAGCAAGGGGATGCAATTCAGAATGAATGAATGAAAGAGTGTGAAAGATGAGAATGGGCTGGGCACTGAATGTTAGAGTGAGAGAGGAATTGTGGTAAAAGGGAATGAATGTTGGTTTTGGTGGAAGAGGGCAACCCAGCAAGGGAGCAAGAGAGAGGGAATGAGATTAAGGTAAATGTGAGTGAGTGAAGGAATGAAACAAATTGCTGCAAGAACATATATAACAACAATATATTTATTAGAAATACTAACACAATCTCAACTGTATGCTAGCAACACAAACACTGAGCCCACCCAGCTTGCAAGATCTGTAGTCAGGCCAGCACTTGAACTGAAAAGTATTAGAAAGTTGAAGTGCCTGAGGAGAGCAGTGCAGTAAGAAAGAATTGAGTAAATGACACAAATGCCTGCAGAATAAATGAGATTATGTCTGTAAGTGTGATAGGGTGCAAACCACATATGGATTAATTTAAGTGTTTACTAACTCTCAGTCTCTAGGCACTAAATATTAATTACAGGAACTCCCCAACTTATGTATTACTCGTCTTACGCAACAAATTCGACTTTAGGTAAGTTTTTGCCGGCCAGTGCAAACTGAAAAAAATATGGAAACGTATTTTGCATCTGTAGGGATAAATGGAGGTATTGTGAAAATATCATAATGTGAACCCGATAACACATTGGTTTTTTATTTTATTTTTGTAATTCATTCCAAGCCCTTGGAAGTTGAAAATTTCGCTATATTACTAAACTATTTATCTCTCTAAAAGGAAGATAAATAATCTCTCTAAAATTTATAATAGAAATTGCGCTACCTTTTCATCGTTATCATATGTTCTCGTTATAAGAATCAATTTTGAACACCCTTGTGATATTTTTCTAAAGCATGTTTCTGGAGGTCAGGACCATAAAACAATTTGCACTTTTCGGTTTATTGGGCTTTTCTGTTAGTGCATATAATTATAAACGGATAGTAAACTTGAACTTATTGCATTTGTGAAAATACCGATAACTGCAATTGTGTTGGTTTTTATGTTACATGGTGAAATGTGTTCCCCTTCACTGAAATCTTTAATCATATAAAAAACAAATTTTCAGAAACTTCTCTTCATTCCTATTTACATATTACAATTATGAAGGGAAAGCAACCAACGGAAAGTGCAAGTGGTGGCAGTGCTAGGAAATGAAACAAAATTGATTTAGAAATGAAGACGAAAATTATTAAGAAGTATGAAGACAGACAAAATTTGTCATCTATTGCATGGAATTAGGCCTTGCTGCTTCAACAGTGAATACTATTTTAAAGGACAGTGTGCATATAAAAGAACATGTCAAAGGATCAATGCACTTAAGATCAACAGTGATCACAAAAGAGCATTCAGGTGCTATATCGAAGATGGAACAGATATTAATAACAAAGATGGAAAATCAGATTCAGAAATGAGTGCCCTGAGGCTAATGACCATTCCAGAAAAAGCAACAAATATTTATAAAGATATTAAGGATAAGTACGGCAAACCCCAATCCAAGTTCATGGCAAGCAACGGGTGGTTTAATAGATTCAAGCATCGCGCTGGTTTCCACAATGCTAAAGTATGCAGTGAAGTCGCCAGTGCCAATTCTGCAGCTGCAGAGAAATTTTGTGATATGTTGGAAAAAATTATTGTTGAAGGCAGCTATTCAACACAGAAAATTTTTAACGTTGAGTGGGGATTACAGATTAAAACCACTGCTTGTGTACCATTCTGGAAATCCTCGTGCATTTAAGGGCTTCAATAAAGCCACCCTACCCATGCATTTCCGATCGAAATGGAGATCATCGATGACGATATCTCTCTTTTAAGATTAGTTTAAATTCTGCTTCATTTCCGAGGTTGAAAAATATTGTAAAGACAATGACGTTCCTTTCAAGATTGTGCTTCTATTAGATAATGCTCCTGGGCATCCTATGCATGCAGATGATTTCAATTTAAACGTGGGAGTCATATTTCTACTGCCAAACACGACTTCACTCATCCAATCTATGGATCAAGCTGTTATTTTGAATTTAAAAGCATTCTATTTATGCAAAACATTTACTCAGGCATTGTCTGCAGTAGACAGTGAGAAAAATTAAGTTAAGAGACTTTTGGAAATCTTACAATATTTACCACGCCATCTTAAACATTAATAAGGCCTGGGTGGAAATTACTAAAAGTTGTTTAAATGGCACATGGAAGAAAATATGCCCACTGCACGTAAAAGACTTCAAAGGATTTGAAAAAGACGAATCATATGAAGAGGTTACAGATAAGATTGTAAAGGTTGCAGAGCTACTTCAGTTGGAGGCTGATGCCAAAGGAAGAAGAGAAGGAATAATCTAACAAAGAACTTATTGACTTGCAGGCAGCGCTAGTGAAAGAAGAAAATGCTGACGAAGCTCAAGATAAACCAAATGAGGAGCCGAAACACTTCACCACCAGAGAGATAGTAATGACATTTTGTGAAATTGCATCAGCAATGGCAAGGTTTGAAAAGATGGATCCTGACAGCGAATGATTCTTAAAAGATAACAGAGGGGCGAATGATATGCTTGCTTGCTACTAAGAAATCTATGGTGAAAATAAAACTGCCAGCATCTAGTTCATCCATTACAATGTTCTTTCGTAAGGTTGAGCAGCCAACCCCTTCTATATCTCCACAACCCTCAACCTCTGCAAAATGTCAATTCTGGCAACGATGCTCGAGAGGTAAAACTTACTGATATCATGCCTGTCTCCTCTCTTTTTTTGTAATTTTATAATTTTGAAAATTATAAAATTATAAAATAAAATAATAATAAAATTATAAAACTTTTTATAATTATAAAGCCGACAGGGCTAGCCAGGTGGGTAGAGTGCCTGACTGGCCACCCAAAGGTCCCGGGTTCGAATTCCGCCTCAGGCTTGGATAAAAGTACTGCAAAAACCTTGGAAGGTGCATTATGGCCACAGAAGCCGATGTGCCAACAACTACCAAAAAAAAAAATAATAATAATAATTATAAAATGCACACACTTGTTATTTTTCCTGCACAACGAAATAAAAAAATCAAATAAATACAATAAATAATTCTTTTTTGATTCAATCAATTCAGAGAGCACAGTTGTGAGTGCTACAAGAGCTTGGGGGAAGTTCTGACTTACATAGAGTTCTGCGGAATGCAACCATTACATAAGTCGGGGAGTTGCTGTATTGGATGTTTTGTATAGTAAGTACACTACATACCACTGCGTTCTCCTTTCCCCCGGTGCGAAAAAGAAGACCAATGTGTGGGGGAAAAAATAAAAAAAACGCAAAAACAATATAAAATGTAAGCAGAAACTAAAAAAAAACAGAATGAGAGCAGAGAGGATTATGAGTGAATAAAATTGCCTGCCTTCCTCCATTCCTGTCCATTTGATGGGCAGAGGACCATAGTGGCACCTGCCTATATAAGCAGACACCACAGCACTGCTAGTTGGCCAGTGTGGTGTGGGATACTGACCAACAGGTCTTCGTTCTTGGCCAGTGTGATTGAGCACCAATGCAGGTGCTCCAACGTGGTGAACCCTTTCCCTATGATCCTTCATTCCTACCACCTGGGTTGATTTTTTTTTGCTCACTCCTCCCCTCACCTGGTGGGTAACCCCACTGCCATCTGTCAACTCCCACCCCTGGGTGGCAGGATGGCATTCTGTCCCCCTTTCAACCAGCCGGATGCTACTGTCCCTCTATCACTTTAATCCCCTCCTACTTTGTCTCCCCACTATCATCTTCTACCTTTCATTTTATTTTTTTTTAACTGGGTTCTCCATCTGTAGCCCTGGCTACCACAGGGTGAACTAGATTTTTGAGAGAAAACAAGCCCCTAGGCTAAGAGGCCAGATGAACAACATAACCCCACACTAATACTACACAAACACTCACTAAGCTATATAAATCTGGCCTTTACAGAGTTTTATATTCATCACATTGCCTGACACAGAGTTGGGGGAAGCCCTGGAGCCACATTACAATTAACACTATATGGCTCATAAAATGCACCGTTTGCTTGATGTTTGCAGAGCAATCGGGTACGGGACATGATACTGCCAAGGGGGATGTCTTTGTGTGTGCGCGATTCAAGGAGTGTATCGATATCAGGCAACAACTCGGTGTTCTTGTGGGCCTATATGAGAGCTTGAAGGACAGGGTGGATGCCATCGAAGGAACTAAATTGAGGGGCCCATCAAGCTCTCAGCTGCCCACATCAACGCCAGAGCTTGCACTTGGGCATCGCGTGACACAGAGACAACCCCTAAGGCAGAATGCGCTGGTTCCGAAGGAACTAGTAGTTGTTGGTGACTCTATTGTCAGGGAAACGGGGAACATGCTTTGTAAAAAAGATAGGTGGAACAGGACCAGGGTATGTCTGCCAGGGGCAAAGGTTGATGACGTTGTAGAGCGAATATCATCTTTTAAAGGCACAAAAGGTGATATAGTTGTACACGTTGGCACTAATAATATTAAGAGTAGGAGACCGGCAGAATTACTTAACAAGTACAGGTCACTGTTGAACAAAAGCCGAGAATTAGGGTTGAATTTGAAAGTGTCTGCAATTCTGCCCAGACACGATAGGAGGGTGTATATGATGAGAGCCTTGTCAATCAATTCGGCCCTGGAAAGATTGTGCAAGGCTCAAGGGGTAGAATTTTTTTCAGCCTGGACTGTACTTGTTAACAGGAGAGATTGCTTCTACAGGGATGGGATACATTTAAATAGAAAGGGTGCAAGAATATTTGCTGATGCTATCGAGTCAGTGTTAGGTGGGTCGGAAAACTGCTAGCTTGGGGGGAGACAAAGACCAATAGATTGACAGTAGCCACTGGCAGAGGTGAAAGAGATTCTTGCACTGCTTCTATTAGAATGAGCAGAAGCCTGAAAAACAAGATGCATGGTATTTCAGAGACTGCTGGGAGCCATTGCGGTACAAGTAAACACATGGGTTGTGTTAGGGTAGCTAAGAATAGAAACAGGTGCAGGTATACTTGCGTGTACACCAATGCTAGGAGTTTAGTAAATAAATTTGATGTATTTGAGGTATTGCTCAAAACATCGAAGGCAGATATTGTTGGGATATCAGAGACGGGGTGTCACACAGATATAAGGGATGCAGAACTGCAATTTGGGGAGTACAACGTCTACAGAAAGGATAGACAGGATAGGAAGGGAGGAGGGGTTATGCTATTAGTTAAGAAACACATAAAAACCAAGGAAGTGAAGCCAGTCGACATCACTGGACAGTGCAGTGTGGAGTCAGTTTGGTGTGACATAAACATTGGGAGATCAAAATTGAGAGTAGGAGTGTGCTATAGGCCTAATGACTCTGATGAGTATAATAAGGAACTGTACAGGGAAATAGAGTGGGCCAGTAAATCAGAGTGTCTTATAATGGGAGATTTTAATTTCCCAGATATTGACTGGAATTTGGGGGCTGGTTACTCACACACTAGCAGGACTTTTGTGGATTTATTGGATGATTGTTTTCTACATCAGCATGTTCGGGAGGCAACTAGAGGGAGTAATACTCTTGATTTGATTATCAGCAGTGATTCTTCATGCATTAAGAATCTGCAGATAAATGAACCACTAGGTGGCAGTGATCACAGTGTGCTGAAGTGGGATTTACTCAAAGAGGTAACTACCATTAGGGGTAAAGGGAAGGGTTATTGCTTCCGTAAAGGCGACTACGATGGACTGAGACAGTATTTAAATTCTATACAGTGGGACCAACTGATGATGTTACCAACAGCAAATTCAAAATGGGAAGCATTCAAAGAACTTATCTTGGAAGCTACTAGGCTTTACATACCAACTAAGAAATATTGTTCAAGGTTTAGGCCAAAATGGATGTCAGATGAACTAATGAGGCATATGGCAGAGAAGAAAAATGCATGGGATACATACAAATTAACACATGACACAGAAGCCTATGATAGATACAAGTTGATATGCAACCAAGTTACAAAGGAGGTTTGGCAGGCGAAGGCAGATTACGAGAAATCCTTGGCAAGGGATGCAAAGAAAAACAGCAAAGAGTTCTTTACTTATGTAAACTCTAGAAGGAAGGGGATGAATCAGATTGGTCCACTTGATATTGATGGGTCAAGTGTTGATGATCCTGCTCAGGTAGCTAACAAACTAAATGAATATTTTGCATCGACATTCATACATGAGGAGTTATTCAGCGAGGGGAATGCCAGAGGTGTATTCAACTCTAGCAGTAAGCTACAGAATCTTGAAATAACTGGGAGTAAACTGTAGGAGAAACTGTTGAAGATAAACACAAGAAAGGCACCCGGGGTGGATGGGATCTATCCAGTTATATTAAAGGAGGCAGCAAAGGAAGTAAGCAAACCCTTAGCCATAATTATGAGAGCTTCCTTGGACTCAGGGGAGGTACCCATAGACTGGAAATGTGCAAATGTGACCCCAATTCACAAAGGAGGATCAAAGGCTGACACAAATAATTATAGACCTGTGAGCTTAACTTCTGTTCCAGGAAAATTAATGGAGGCACTGGTTAAAGAAGCACTGCAGGATCATTTAGACAAGACTTCAGTTATAGCTCAGACACAGCATGGTTTTGTTAAGGGGAAGTCTTGCCTGACCAACTTGATTGGATACTATGATGCAGTCACAAAAGAACTGGATGCAGGGAATAACTTTGATATTATATACTTGGACCTTAGAAAGGCTTTTGATACTGTTGCACATGGAAGACTGCTACACAAATTGGAGCAGTGTGACATTGGAGGCAAATTGCTGCTATGGATAAAGGGGTGGTTGAGGGGGAGAAGACAGAGAGTGGTAATCAATGGACACTGCTCATCGTGGACTGATCTTATTAGTGGAGTCCCTCAGGGCTCAGTGTTGGGTCCATTATTGTTTTCTGTATTTATAAATGATATTGATGATGGTATATCAAGCTTAATGTCCAAGTTTGCAGACGATACAAAGGTTGGCAGGGTTGTCAAGGACACTACTGACACTATGCTGCTGCAACAGGATCTGGAAAGGTTGAGCAGATGGGCTGAGTGGTGGCAAATGAAGTTTAACATTGACAAATGTAAAGTACTACACATGGGAAACAGCAACCCCAGAGCAACGTATCAACTCTGTGGTACTACACTGACAGTGGTAGAGAATGAAAGGGACTTGGGGGTGGTTGTGCAGGCAGATATGAAGTTCTCTGAGCAGTGCAGACGGGCTGCAAGAGTAACTCACGGGGTATTGTCAATGATATACAGGAATTTTTCCAGCAGGGATAAGGAGGTGATTATTCCATTGTATAAGGCGATGGTCAGGCCACACCTAGAGTACTGTATACAGGTCTGGAGGCTTCATTTCAAGAAGGATGTAGAGCTGCTGGAACGAGTACAGAGAAGGGCAATAAGATTAGTGAATGGAACAAAGGGGTGCTCTTACGAAGAAAGGCTTAAGTTTTGCAAATTACAGTGTCTGGAGACTAGGCACCAGCGAGGTGATCTGATAGAGGTGTATAAAGCCTTGAATGGTTTAAGCATGCTCAATGCTGATGGGATTCTTCCTCTAGCTCAGAAAAATCACCTGAGAGGGCATAAATTCAAATTGAGGAAAGACAGATGTAGGATAGACGTGCGGAAATTTGCCTTTAGCCAGCGAGTGGTTGGTTGGTGGAACAGACTTCCATCCCTTGTGGTGGAGGTTGATAGCCTAAATAAGTTTAAGGCTCAGCTGGACAGGTATTTTGAACGAACAGAGGGGTGAAGTGGAAGTGGGTTTTTTTTTTTTTTTTTTTTGGCTGATGCTGCATAAGCTTGCTTTCTTGCATCAAATGCCTCTACTAATGCTAATGTCTCTACTCTACTCTGCCAAATAGTGGCTGGAGGGAGTCTGAACAGTGTGTATGTGGGGGGGGGGCATTGTCGAGGCCACGTTATTTCGCAGAGCTAGGTATATTTTTACCATATGTATGGCATATCCAAAAATTTAATTATTTCATACAGCATGTTCCTCCTTTTCTTATTACTGAATGCACCATGAATTGTCAAACTAACAGAACAAACTTATCTGCAAAAAGATCTAAACCTCCCAAACACTTCTTTATTCTTTGTTCATTTCACAAATATAAGTGATCTCAGTTTTAATCTCAATGATGTCCATTTCCACTTACAGTCTGCCAAACCACATGTACTTTTTCTGACAGAATCTCAGTTATCGATTGATTCAACCACTGCTCATCTTAGTTGTCCGAATTATTCGATGTATGATTCCTTCAACTTCAAAGGTGGTAGTTGTGCTTATGTCCATTCTGATATTCCCTGTCAAAGACAGAAATTTGGTATCTCCTTTTTTGATCTTCTCTGGCTTAAAATCTCTCTACCAACTTTCTTAACAGTGAGGAAATATTCCTCACTGTTAAGAAATTTTAATGTTTACAACTTTATAAAATTTTAATGTTTAATGGTGATTTTAATGTTTACAACTCTAGCTGGCCTCCATTTTCTAGTCACATGGACCCAGCCAGTGGAGCTAGTGACCTAAAACAGATGGTTCATTTACCTACCAAAATACCAAACGATCCTAACCATGCTTAATCAGTTTCTCATAAACAACCCTTCTAAGTACAGTGTTGAAGAGAATGGTCCTCTAGGTGCCGCAGATCACAAATTGATGATGGTCTCTTCTCCATTAGGGCCTTTCTCTCTTGGCCATTCTCAACCCCATGTTGTTTGGCATTACAAGAATGCAAATTTGGATGATCTGCTAGATTTATTTTCTTCTTCTTTTCCGTGGTCAGATTATTGTTTCAAATTTTCAGATGTCAACGTTTGTGCAGATCATGTCAGTAAAATTATTCATGTAGGGATGGAATCCTTTATTACTCTCCCCACCATTATATATCATGCTTTATCTAAATCTTGGTTTTCTAATAAATGTGCTAAGGCTGTTCAAGAGAAGAATGTTGCATATCATAATTGGCTTGTTCCAAATCTCTAGGTTTATTTTCTGCCTATGCCAAAGCTCACAACAATTGTAAAGCAATTATTAATCATTCTAAGCTAAATTTCAAACAGGCTAAGAGTAGAAAACTTGCTTCTTGTCTAAATGGTAGCCAAGCATTCTGTTCTCTTGTCAAAGCTACTGGCCCCAACTCTTGACCGTCTCATTTCCCACCTCTGTCTAAACCAGATAGTTCTATTGCCACTTTAGCCAAAGATAAAGCTGACCCTTTTGATGGTCTTCCATCAAAAGAATGTCAGGAGGGTTTTGATCAATCATGATCAATCTCCACTCGTTCTCAAAACCTGTGCTCCTGAACTTGCTCCAATCCTGGGTTGGCTTTTTTCACTTTCTTATTCCAAAGGCATTTTTCCCTCTGCTTGGAAATTTGGCCATATTGAACCAGTTCCTAAAAAAGGGTGACAAATTCTCCCATCTAATTATTAATCCATTGCACTTAATTCTTCTCTTTCTAAAGTAATGGAGAAATCAATTACCAGCCAACTCTTAAATTAACTAGATTAATGATTGCAGTATGGATTCCATCAGTGTTGATCCACTGGTAATATTCTGGCTTATGTTATCCATCTATAGAAAAATTCAATGGAAAAGTTTGGTGAAACTCAAGCAGTTGCTCCTGACATTTCAAAGCCTTTCAATCATGTTTGGCATAAAGGACTTCTAAATAAGCTTCCATCTTATGGTTTCCGAACTGTTTTTTTTTTGTAATTGGATATCCAGTTTTATCTCTCGTCGCTCACTGCAGGTGATGGTAGATTGCTCTCTGTCTTCTAACTTTCTCCACTAATATTGTTGTTCCTCAAGGTTCAATTCTTTCTCCCATCGTTTTCCTCTTGTATATTAATGACCTCCTTCCATTGACCAGAATCTTCTTCATAATTTTGCTGATTGCATTCCACCTTCCTGTTTGAGAAACCTTGCCCTACACAAACAGCTTCAATCCTCTTGAATATCCACTACAATTCCTGAAATGCTGATCTACAGGTTATCTTTACCCCATTATCCAATGGGGTAAAGATAACTTAGTTGATTTCGATCCTTCTAAAAAACTCTGTCCTATCATATCTTGCAAAAAGGATTCTTCTACTCCTATGCTTATCTTCGACGAAACTCCGATTTCTAGGCAAGATCATGTCTCTACTGGGGATTTCTAATCTCTCTCTTGGCATAAGCATATCACAAATATTGCTTCCCCTGCATCTATAAAACTGGGTTTTCTCTTTTGCTCTCTTTCCTTCCAAACAGCTGTTCACTCTGTACAAATTGCACATCTTCCCTACCACAGAATATTGTTCTCACATCTGGGGGTTCCCCCAAAACTTCTAGATTCCATTCTAAAGAGGGAAGTTAGGTTAAATAATGACTCATTTATAAAAGAGTCTCTCCAATCTCTGTTGCATTGGACATTCTATTTCTGCTGCATGCCTTTTCTATAGATAATTCCATGGGCACTGTTCTTCTGAATTAGCTTCTGTATTTCCCTCCCCCCTCTCTCTTTCAAACACATGCAGCAACCAGTCATCATCCTTTTAGTGTCTAATTTCAAACTCACAGAACTAACTTATTTCCATCCTCATTTATCCTTGGCGCACTATAGCCTTAGATGCTGATGCATAATAAATATCCTAATAATAATAATAACCTCATTTATCCATTCAACTTCTGTTCTCTGGAACAACCTCCCTTCATATGTATTTTCTGAAAATTACAATCAACAGAATCTAATGCCATCAAATATCGTCTTTCATCTTAATCTTCAACCCATGCAGAGTACTATGTACTACAGGTTCTAATACCTCTCATTTTTCGGGTTTTCATGAAAAAAATAATAATAAAAAAAAAGATAAATGTAGCATTTACGCATAATGTTGAATTTAAAAAAAAAAAGAGCATTCAAATGCACCAATAAATGGGAAGACACTGAATTATAAAGTGTGGCTTATCTACCTTTAATGCTTTGAGTTTTCTTTGAAGTAAACAAACGATACCATAAACAATTCCTAGACCAAGTGTCCATTCATCAAAAAAAATTTTTTTTGATGAATCCATTCATTAAAAAAAAAAAAAAACACACAAGTGGAAGAAGGTTTAAATTGGGATTTATTCCTTCCTGGAAATCTTAAAAAAGCAATATATGCAAGAAAGCATTTTAAATGGGAGTGATATATATGTTAAAAAATGCATAGTACTTCACAGAATTTATTACGTGGTCAGAAGTAAAGAGTAATTTAAATGAAAAGCAAGATAACACTAAAACAGTGCTATAATGGAGTTTACTGTACTTTATACCAACACTTTCACAAAGCAAAATTACCAATTATATGACTAAATTCAATGCTTAAGTCAAAATTACTCACCGGAAAAACACTTAGACAGCCCAAGTTCAGAAGAAAATGTCTCAATGGCCAATGCCGATACACATAGAAACCCTCCTCAAGGAATATTCCAACCATAGCAACTGTTACTAGACCTCCAAGTATTACAAGACCAATACTAAGTTCTCCTAAAGCTGAAGAATATGAACACATGAATAAAAAAAGAAGCAAAATATATTCAGAAAAATAGCCAGCACCTTTTGTTTCAATTCATCATGATATTATTGAAATTACAACAATAGTTTTTAGTGACAAATGGGCCTGGAGTACTGGGGTCCATAGTTTAATAATTTTCAAATAGATATTTACAGTATACCCAGTATAAAATAAAATATAAGTACAAATTCAGTAGCTTTCGGAACACGTGTCCCTTTATCAACTGACAAATTTGAATACATTACAAGCAAAGTGTGGCACGTTACTCATGCGTCATTGTTGTAGCACGGACGTGTGCTGCCTTACGCCAGTGATCATCCATCAATAAAACGGTTGTCTCTAGGATGGGATGTATACGCATGCCTTTCTGGCGATTTAATGCCTTAGGGTTGTTTATTATGTTTAGTGACTCTAGCCATAGGCGGTGGCGAAAGTGTTGCGCGTGGTCCACTATCTCAAAGTCGCGCTTGGGGTCAAGATCGTGGTTGGTAGCCCAAAAATGTTCTGCAAGCGCGGACTGGTCAGTTTCGGCAAGCCGGATTGCTCTGTCGTGTTCCGTGAGGCGATCCTGGAGACGTCTCGATGTCTCACCTACGTAGCAACTGTTACAGGCCCTACAGGTGATACGGTACACTACATTGCTGCGTAAGACAGGTGTGACAGGGGTCTTCACACTGGAGACAAGTGAACGTAGGTTCCTACCTGGTAATTGCACACATTTGATGTTGTAACTTCTCAGGATCTTCGAGATACGTCTTGACACTCCTGGATAGTACGGAATGTAGGCGGATGATATGCCGACTTGCTTCGGAGATCTTGGGTTGGAAGTAAGTTCTTGTGCCTGTAACAAGCATCTGTTTAGTACATGGGATGGATAACCGCATCTGGTTAGGTCCGCCTTCACACGGGAGATCTCGTTACGTCTAATTGTGTCGGTGCTGAAATGGCTCCAGGCCCTGGAGAACAGGGTGCGGGCAGTGCTATTGAGATGGCTTGGAGCGTGGCCGGACCCGTAGTTGGTGAATTGACCGCACCACATGGGTTTGCGGTATACTGAGGTCTCTAGATGTGGGCCTACACGATGCACTAGCACGTCCAGAAACGGGAGCGAACCGTCCACCTCTGATTCTACGGTAAACTTGATGAAATTGGATAGAGAGTTGAGGTATTCTAGTAGTACCGTTTCAGAACCACGTGGTATTGTCGTTAAAAATATCGTCGACGTATCTACACCACGTTGTAATAGGTGTAGGTGGGTTCTGGTGTATCTGCTTCTCCAGATCTTCCATGGCGATGTTAGCTACTACGGAACTGACAGGGGCACCCATAGCAGTGCCGTGTACTTGTTTGTAGAGTGAGTCTTCAAAGGTGAAGATGCTGCTAGAGAGGCATAGGTTGAGGGCGGTACAGATGTCATCAGTGGATAGTGACGTCCTGGATTGGAGGCTTAAGTCGCTCTCAAGGAGCCTTCTGGCGCAGTGCACGGCCTGTTGGACGGGAATCGAGGTGAATAAAGAAACCACGTCAAATGATGCCATGACAGAGTTATCAGGGATTGAAATGTCCTTAATGATGTTAATGAATTCACTGCTGTTTTTAACGGTGTGAGATGTATTACCTATAAGAGGCGAGAGGAGGCTCGCGATGTGTTTGGACAGTTCATACGTTGGGGCACTGCAGCAAGACACTATAGGTCTGAGAGGAATACCCGGTTTATGGATCTTTGGTAATCCGTAGAATTGCGGTAGTTGGCAGCCAGTAGCACGTAGAAGATGGTGAGTCGCGGTCGCGATCTTCTTATCTTTAAGCCATGCGTGGACAAGTTTATTAACATTTGCTTCCAGACGTTTCAAGACTTTAACGGGAGGATCAGGTAGAGGTTCATATACGTTAGGATCGAGTAATAGGGCCAAGGCTTTCTCTCGGTAGGCTGATCGGTCCAGCACAACAGTCCGGCGCCCTTTATCCGCAGGAAGTACAACGATGGAGTTGTCTTTTCTTATAGATGACAGGGCGGCAACGCTGGCGGTGGTTGAGGTTTGAGCACGTTTTTCGAGTGTTGCGGAGGACTGCGGCAGTCTTGAATCGGATCTCGTTGGCAGTTTCTTCGGGAAGGTTGGTAATACTGGCTTCTATACCCATAGCGAGCTGTGTGATGGGAGGTTTCGATGGTATAACGGCGAATTTCATACCGTTTGATAAAACACTCAGCTGCTCGGACAGTTGTTTGTTACTTAGATTCAAGACGAAAGAAGTCATGTCGTCTGAACGAGTGTTCGCCTTTAAGGAGTTAGCTTCTATGCTTAAGTTTATGAACTTGCGCTGTTGGCGTAAACGGTAGGTATCCGAGGTCTGACTAGCCCGATGGCAGATGGTATGTATAAGGTTTGTAAATACAATAGGCGAGACCTTACCTTGTAGATGTTGTAACAGTCTGGACTTGTAGTCAGCATTCCTGATTTCACGGTGGAGATGGGATATCCACAAATTTAATGTGCGTAGGCTGAAGTTAAAGCAGGCACGATCCATATGAGAGTTGTGGAACGGGGCTTTGTATCGGAACCCTTTAGGTATAATTCGATTGCTTTTGCATCTGTGTGCGAAGCGTAAATGTTGCCTGTAGTCGAGTGTTGCAGTCCTCCGCAACACTCGAAAACCGTGCTCAAACCTCATCCACCACCAGCGTTGCCGCCCTGTCATCTATAAGAAAAGACAACTCCATCGTTGTACTTCCTGCGGATAAAGGGCGCCGGACTGTTGTGCTGGACCGATCAGCCTACCGAGAGAAAGCCTTGGCCCTATTACCCGATCCTAACGTATATGAACCTCTACCTGATCCTCCCGTTAAAGTCTTGAAACGTCTGGAAGCAAATGTTAATAAACTTGTCCACGCATGGCTTAAAGATAAGAAGATCGCGACCGCGACTCACCATCTTCTACGTGCTACTGGCTGCCAACTACCGCAATTCTACGGATTACCAAAGATCCATAAACCGGGTATTCCTCTCAGACCTATAGTGTCTTGCTGCAGTGCCCCAACGTATGAACTGTCCAAACACATCGCGAGCCTCCTCTCGCCTCTTATAGGTAATACATCTCACACCGTTAAAAACAGCAGTGAATTCATTAACATCATTAAGGACATTTCAATCCCTGATAACTCTGTCATGGCATCATTTGACGTGGTTTCTTTATTCACCTCGATTCCCGTCCAACAGGCCGTGCACTGCGCCAGAAGGCTCTTTGAGAGTGACTTAAGCCTCCAATCCAGGACGTCACTATCCACTGATGACATCTGTACTGCCCTCAACCTATGCCTCTCTAGCAGCATCTTCACCTTTGAAGACTCACTCTACAAACAAGTACATGGCACTGCTATGGGTGCCCCTGTCAGTTCCATAGTAGCTAACATCGCCATGGAAGATCTGGAGAAGCAGATACACCAGAACCCACCTACACCTATTACAACGTGGTGTAGATACGTCGACGATATTTTTACGATAATACCACGTGGTTCTGAAACGGTACTACTAGAATACCTCAACTCTCTATCCAATTTCATCAAGTTTACCGTAGAATCAGAGGTGGACGGTTCGCTCCCGTTTCTGGACGTGCTAGTGCATCGCGTAGGCCCACATCTAGAGACCTCAGTATACCTCAAACCCATGTGGTGCGGTCAATTCACCAACTACGGGTCCGGCCACGCTCCAAGCCATCTCAATAGCACTGCCCGCACCCTGTTCTCCAGGGCCTGGAGCCATTCCAGCACCAACACAATTAGACGTAACGAGATCTCCCGTGTGAAGGCGGACCTAACCAGATGCGGTTATCCATCCCATGTACTAAACAGATGCTTGTTACAGGCACAAGAACTTACTTCCAACCCAAGACCTCCGAAGCAAGTTGGCATATCATCCGCCTACATTCCGTACTATCCAGGAGTGTCAAGACGTATCTCGAAGATCCTGAGAAGTTACAACATCAAATGTGTGCAATTACCAGGTAGGAACCTACGTTCACTTGTCTCCAGTGTGAAGACCCCTGTCACACCTGTCTTACGCAGCAATGTAGTGTACCGTATCACCTGTAGGGCCTGTAACAGTTGCTACGTAGGTGAGACATCGAGACGTCTCCAGGATCGCCTCACGGAACACGACAGAGCAATCCGGCTTGCCGAAACTGACCAGTCCGCGCTTGCAGAACATTTTTGGGCTACCAACCACGATCTTGACCCCAAGCGCGACTTTGAGATAGTGGACCACGCGCAACACTTTCGCCACCGCCTATGGCTAGAGTCACTAAACATAATAAACAACCCTAAGGCATTAAATCGCCAGAAAGGCATGCGTATACATCCCATCCTAGAGACAACCGTTTTATTGATGGATGATCACTGGCGTAAGGCAGCACACGTCCGTGCTACAACAATGACGCATGAGTAACGTGCCACACTTTGCTTGTAATGTATTCAAATTTTTCAGTTGATAAAGGGACACGTGTTCCGAAAGCTACTGAATTTGTACTTATATTTTATTTTATACTGGGTATACTGTTAATATCTATTTGAAAATTATTAAACAATAGTTTTTGTTGTTGAAACTACAACAATGCATAGTTTGTGACTGTGGTTCATGCGCAGCATTAGCCATAGGGACTACTTCTACTACTACAAACAGCATATCATTACTTTAGAAATGCTGTGAAAGACAAAAGTTTAGATGTGCAGTGAAAGATTTAGAAGAGAAAATACAGCAGAGTAAGTAGAAGTAGTAACTAAAGTAAATTTAATTAGTTTTAATATGACAAGTAGCTTTCAGGGGAACAAACCTGAAATACATACAGAAATGCAAACATAACATAAAAACATTAGGAATGGAAAAAATTATACTAAATAGGCTGTGAGTGATCAAATGACCGGTAGAAAGCATATGTGAACGCAAATGTTCAGTCATTCACTAGTCCAGATCAGGCGATTGATGCTGGCGCAGAGTGCATATGGAATTGCTGCCAGCATTTTAGTGTTTCAAAACTACCAATTCTAAAATTGGGTGTAGTCTTGTACCTCTACTGGGATTTAAAACTTTGTGACAGCATTAGAATTAATAGAGACATACGATGCAACAAAGCAAGCTTATGCAGCATCAGCCAAAAAAAAAAACCCTTCCACTTCACTCCTCCGTTCGTACGAAATAACTGTCCAGCTGAGCCTTAAATTTATTTGGGCTATCAACTTCCACAACAAGGGATGGAAGTCTGTTCCACTAACCAACTGCCCGCTGGCTAAAGGCAAATTTCCGCGCATCTATCCTACATCTGTCTTTCCACAATTTGAATTTATGCGCTCCCAGGTAATTATTCTGAGCAAGAGGCAATATCCCATCAGCACTGAGCATGCTCAAAACATTCAAGACTTTGTACACCTCTATCAGATCAGATCACCTCACCGGTGCCTAGTCTCCAGACACTGTAATTTGCAAAACTTAGGACTTTCTTTGTAAGAGCAACCCTTCGTTCCGTTCACTAACCTTGTTGCCCTTCTCTGTACTCGTTGCAGCAGCTCTACATTATTCTTGAAATGAGGCCTCCAGACCTGTATACAGTACTGAAGGTGCTGCCTGACCATTGCCTTCTACAAGGGAATAATCACCTCCCTATCCCTGCAAAAAAAAATTCCTGTATATCATTGATAAGACACCATGAGCTACTCTTGCAGCCTGTCTGCACTGCTCAGAGAACTTCATATCTGCCTGCACAATTACCCTTTTCATTCTCTACCACTGTCAGTATAGTACCACAGAGTTGATACGTTGCTCCGGGGTTGATATTTCCCATATGTAGTACTTTACATTTGTCAATGTTAAACTTCATTTGCCACCTCACATCCTATCTGCTCAACCTTTCCAGATCCTGTTGCAGCAGCATATCGTCAGTAGCATCCTTAACAACCCTGCCAACCTTCATATCGTCTGCAAACTTGGACATTAAGCTTGATATACCATCATCAATATTATTTATAAATACAGAAAACAACAATGGACCCAACACTGAAACCTGAGGGACTCCACTAATAACATTAGTCCACGATGAGCAGTGTCCATTAATTACCACTCTGTCTTCTGCCACTCAACCATCCCTTTATCCATAGCAACAATTTGCCTACAATGCCACACTGCTCCAATTTGTGCAGCAGTCTTCCATGTGCAACAGTATCAAAAGCCTTTCTAAGATCCAAATATATAATATCAAAGTTATTCCCTGCATCCAATTCTTTTGTGACTACATCATAGTATCCAATCAAATTTGTCAGGCATGACCTTCCCTTAACAAAACCATGCTTTGTCTGAGCTATAACCGAATTCTTGTCAAGATGATCCTGCAGTGCTTCTTTAACCAGTGCTTCCATTAATTTTCCTGGAACAGAAGTTAAACTCACAGGTCTATAATTACTTGTGTCAGCCTTTGATCCTCCTTTGTGAATTGGGGTTACATTTGCACACCTCCAGTCTGTGAGGAAGCTCTCATAATTATGGCTAACGGATTGCTTACTTCCTTTGCTGCCTCCTTTAATATAACTGGATAGATCCCATCCACCCCAGGTGCCTTTCTTGTATTTATTTTCAACAATTTCTCCTCCACTTTACTCTCAATTATTACAAGACCATCTAGCTCACTGCCAGTGTTTACTTCATCTAAGGCATTCCCCTTCCTGAATAACTCCTCATGTGTGAATGTAGATGCAAAATATTGATTTAGTTTGTTAGCTACCTGAGCAGGATCATGAACAGTTGAAACATTGATATCAAGTGGACTAATCTGATTCATCCCCTTCCTTCTAGAGTTTACATGAGTAAAGAAATCCTTGCTGTTTTTCTTTGCATCCCTTGCCAAAGATTTCTCGTAATCTAACTTCGCCTACCTAACCTCCTTTGTAACTTGGTTAGAGATCAACTTATATCTATCATAGGCTTCTGTGTCACATGTTAATTTATATGTATCCCATGCATTTTTCTTCTCTGTCATATGTTCCATTAGTTCATCTGACATCCATTTAGGCCTGAACCTTGAACAATATTTCTTAGTTGGTATGTAAAACCTAGTAGCTTCCAAGATAAGTTCTTTGAATGCTTCCCATTTTGAGTTTGCTGTTGGTAACATCATCAGTTGGTCCCACTGTATAGAATTTAAATACAGTCTCAGACCATCGTAGTCGCCTTTATGAAAGCAATAACCCTTCCCTTTACACCTGATGGTAGTTACCTCCTTGAGTAAATCCCACTTCAGCACACTGTGATCACTGCCACCTAGTGGTTCCTGTATCTGCAGATTCTTAATGCATGAAGAATCACTACTGATAATCAAATCAAGAGTATTGCCCCCTCTAGTTGCCTCCCAAACATGCTGATTTAGAAAACAATCATCCAATAAATCCACAAAAGCCTTGCTAGTGTGTTAGTGACCAACCCACAAATTCCAGTCAATATCTGGGAAATTAAAATCCCCCATTATAAGACTCTCTGATGTACTGGCCCACTCTATTTCAATGTACAGTTTCTTATTACACTCATCAGAGTCATTAAGCCTATAGCACACTCCTACTCTCAATTGTGATCTCCCAATTCTTATGTCACACCAAAGTGACTCGACACTGCACTGTCCAGCGATGTCGTCTGGCTTCACTTCCTTGGATTTTGTGTGTTGCTTAACTAATAGCATAACCACTCCTCCCTTCCTATCCTGTCTATCCTTTCTGTAGACGTTGTACTGCCCAAATTCCAGTTCTGCATTAATTATATCTGTGTGACACCACGTCTCAGATATCCCAACAATATCCACCTTTGATGCTTTGAGCAATACCTCAAATTCATCAAATTTATTTACCAAACTCCTAGCATTGGTGTACACGCAAGTATACATGCACCTGTTCTTTTTCTTAGCTACCCTAACACAACACATGTGTTTACTTGTACCCCAATGACTCCCAGCAGTCTCTGAAATATCCTACATTTTATTTTCCAGGCTGCTGCTCATTCCAATAGATGCAGTGCAAGAATCAGGTGGTAGATGACTTTGATCAACCGGTGAAATACCACCAATTTGCTTATTGGAGGCTTGAAGTGGTGAAACCCATATTTAGTCTCTAGAGCAAAGTTTCCGGATCCTCCACCCCCACTCCCCTCTCCCCATACTTCTCCTTCAACCCATGCACCGTACTAAGTACTATAGGTTTTGATATCTTTCGTGTTTGGGGTTCTCATAAAAAAAAAAAAAAAAAATCACTTTCACCTCTGCCAGTGGCTACTGTTAATCTAGTAGTCCTTGTATCTCCCAATCTAGCAGTTTTCCGACCCACCTAACACTGCCTCGATAGCATCAGCAAACATTCTTGCACCCTTTCTATTTAAGTGTATCCCATCCCTGTAAAACCAGTCTCTCCTGTTAACAAGCACAGACCAGGCTAAAAAAATTCTACCCCTTGAGCTTTGCAGAATCTTTCCAGGGCCGAATTGATCGACAGGGCTCTCATCATATACTCCCTCCTATCGTGTCTGGGCAGAATTGCAGACACTTTCAAATTCAACCCTAATTCATGGCTTTTTTTCAACAGTGACCTATACTTGTTAAGTAATTCCGCCGGTCTCCTACTCTTAATAACATTAGTGCCAACGTGTACAACTATATCACCTTTTGTGCCCTTAAAAGATGATATCCCCTCTACAACGTCATCAACCTTTGCCCCTGGCAGATATACCCTGGTCCTGTTCCACCTATCCTTTTTACAAACCATATTTCCCGTTTCCCTGACAATAGAGTCACCAACAACTAGTAGTTCCTTTGGGACCAGCGCATTCTGCCTTGGGGGTTGCCGCTGTGTTGCGTGATGCCCAAGTGCAAACTCTGGTGTTCGTGTGGGCAGCTGAGAGCTTGATGGGCCCCTCACTTTTAATCCTTCGAGGGCATCCACCCTATCCTTCAAGCTCTATCCGACAGCTGGATATATTTAGGGACTCTGAACATAGGCAGTGATAGTAGTGTCGAGATTGGTTGATCACCTCACTATCGCGCCTGTGGGTTGAGGTCATGATGAGTTTACCAAAAATGCTCTGTGATTGCAGTGTGTTCAGAGTCACCCAGGGGGATGGGACCCGTCTGCAAGGCGGTCCTGAAGACTTCTGGAGCTTTCCCCTCCTCTCCGATCAGGTTAAGAAACTTACGTTGCTGGCGAGAGCACTAAGCTTCAGTCACACTGTTGGCCTGAAAGCAAAGAGGGTGAATTAAGTTTGATAATGCTAATGGGGAGATCAAACCTCTTAGCTCCTGCATGAGTCTGGATTTGTTGAATCCAGCTCTCTGTATTTCGAGGTGGAGGTAAGCTGGACATAACCAATCCACACTTTTAAGGTTTGGAGACTGAAGTTGAAGCAGGCACGTTTCATACGACCGCGGTAAAAGATATTGTAAAAGATACAAAAGTTAAGAAATGCAGTAATCTAATAACCCAGCATGTAATTTTTCAGAAATCTAATAATTCAGCTTCTGAGTAATGCCAGCTTTTCTTTCCATTACCTCAAATAAACTGTCCGATTAGCCCTAAAAATTATTTAAAATTCCATAACACCAGATGGTAATTTGTTCGGGCAATCAATTACTCTGGCTGAAAGCAAATTTCCATACATCTATCTTGAAGCCACTCTTCTTCAAGTGACGTTTATATTCCCTTATGTGTATTGTTCAAGAAAGAACAAGGTTGCCATCAGCATTTAGTGTTCTCAATCCATTTAAAGCCTTGGACACCTCAATCAGGTCTCCTTACCTAGTTTCTAAGTAGGTAGTTATGTTTGTTGTTATTTGCTTTTTAGGAGCATTTAGCAACTAAGGCCATATTGCTGCGGGGATATGCGGTGGTCATTCCCTGACCTTTCCGCATTTGGTGGTCACGGGCTTGAACCCCAGTCTAATCAAGAAGCGTGTGCTACATACTGCTGCTCCTGCCCACCTGGCTACCGAGATGCCAAGTAGGTAGTAGATACCTAGTTTCCAAGCACTGCAATTTGCTTACCACAAAGAACTGCAGCACCTTTTTGTGGCAAGGGCTTTTTTTATGTCCTTGACTAATCTGGTTGCTCTTCTCTGCATGCATTTCAAGAGAAATCTATATTCCTCTTAAGAAGAAATGAAGCTTCCAGACCTGTATTTAGTACTCAATATGCTAATATTGAGTACTAAATACAGTACAGTCAGTTCTGCTATAAAGCAGTACATATGTTCCTAAAAATCTCAATATTATGGTATTTGAAGCATTAAAAACAATAGGGCTTATGGGAAAAATAGGGATGGGGCAGAGCACTCAAAAAAAAAAAAGAAAAAAATGTTTGGTCTGGTAATAAAAACACTAATAAAAGTTAGAAATCCAATAAAATTGCTAACACAGGTTTAAACATCTTAAATTCCAAATAAATAAATATTACAGTAAATATACCACTGTAATATAAACATACTAATTGATATTTCTGTTCGCTGACATTTTTTTTTGGATTGTAAAATTTAAAACAGTAAAAAAGAAAAACAATCAATTACAATAAACACTGCATGCATAACAATTTTGCGCATTAAAAATAGGAATGAAGAGTAGATTCTGAAAATTTATTTATGATTTTTATATGATTGAAGATTGATTGAACATGGAAGGGGAAACATTTCACCATAATAACGTAAAAACCCACAAAATTCCAGCTATTGGTATTATCGAAAATGCAATCAGATTGAGTTTACTGCCCATTTATAATTAGACTGCACTAACAGAAAACCCCAATAAACCTGCAAACTGCTTTTACTGTTTTATGGTAGTGACCTCCACTCACACTATCATGCCTCAGGAAATTTCTGTTTGAACTGAAAAATGTGAGCTCCTGAAAACATGAGTCAGCCTATCACCTGTTATCTTGTGAATACAGCGAATGACAACAGTGTCTCCGACCAATACAACTACAGTAAGTGAGAAATATAGCTCTCACACATTTGACATTTTTTAAGCTTTGTAAACTTGTATGTATTGCTGCACAGGTCACTACATTCAGCTTGGTGCCTGGTTTTTGCATTCACCTGGTATTACTCAGACGAGATCGTACATGAGCCAATGCGAAAATTGCGTTATACTCACATTGTTCCCGAATATATCAGTCGCTTTGGAGCACATTCACATTGTCAAAATGCAAGTTATAGCAGAACTGACCATACTCAACAATCATTAACTCATAAAAGTAAAAAAAAAAAAAAAAAAAATGCCAACTGTGGCCAGAAGGGAATCACCAAGAAAGAGAAGAAATGGACCATAATCTGCCATGCTGGTCCAGTGTGGATTGGCAGATCAACCATATTTAGCAGTCAGGGGCATCAACCCCGGTCTACTCAAAGAGCATGTGCTACTGCACTCCCAATCACTTGGCTATAGAGGCCTTCTTCCATTAACTCATACAATGGGATGATCACTAACTTGTTCCTGGTGGTTCATGTCCTTAACAAAGTTCCTTACAGAACCTATGAGCTGTCCTAGCAGTCTGGTACACTACTCAAATAACTTCATGACACACTTAGAATTACCACGGGTTTCTTTTTTCAATCTACAGGAACTTTCCCTGAATTCAAGAATGCTCTCATAACTATGGCCAAGGGTTTGCTTAACTCTTTTTCTGCTTCCTTTAATATAATTATAGATCCCATCATACACAGGTTGTTAAGTTAAAAGTAAACAAGGTGCCTTGTTTACTTTTAGCTTAACAATTTTTCTTCCATTTTCTGCTTAATTATCATAAAATCATTTAGCTCCTAGTTCTAACTTGGTTTACTACTGGCATTCCTATCTCTAGAAACTTCATGGGATGCAAATTATTTAATTTATCAACAACTTGAACAGAATCTTCAACAGTTGCATCACTTATCTGGAGTGAGCGAATGTGATTCATCTTTGAATCACATTCACTCACCCCCTTTAATTTAACATAAGAAAAGCATTCTTTGTTACTTTTTTTTTGCATTCTTAGCCAAAGAATTCTTATAATCAGTCTTAGCTTGCCTAACCCCTTTAGTAATTTTTAGAATGCAGACTACTCTGTACTTTGTGTCTATTCATAGTTTATGGAGAGGTAACATATTGTTATAGATGTCAAATCCTCCTGTAGTTAAATCTGTGGATTTGATATCTGCATTTTATCTTGATTGATGTGATCTCCAACTGAACTGTAATTTTACCTGAACCAGAGTCGAATCTTTCTATTGTGTCATGACTCCAAGCTATGTATTGAAGACTTTTTTCCCCTTCTGATTCTTCTGCCATGGAGAATGGTGAAAATAGATGGCCCATCTCTATGGGACAGGGATGGCAACCAGTACTGGTGAGAACTACCTCAACCAAGAAATAAAAAAAAAAAAAAGGCCCTGCTGTACACACTTCCTTGCAGACCAACACTAAAACACAATATCTCTGGCCTTCACAAAGTTTGCACTGAAACACAGAGTATACAACTGTGGAGGGGACCCTGGTGCTTGACAATCGACATTATACATTATGTACACACTTCCTCTGATATCCCTATAGTATCCACATTTGATGACTCAACCAGTATTTCAAATTCATGAAATTTGTTTACTATACTCCTAAAATTAGCATACAAGTGAGTATATGTGCAGCTGATTTTATTCTTAGCAACCTCCTCCCACAGCTCGTCAATTTGCTTATCTTGTGAGAACTCCCTGCAGGCCTTGAAATCCCCAACACCTTGTTTTCCAGGCTGCTGCATGTCCCAATAGCAGCACAAGAATCAGTTACACCTCTGTCTGCAGCTGCTATTAATATATTAATCCCTCCCCCAAGCTAGTTTTCAAACCAATCTAACACTGCCTTTATAGCATCAGCAAATATTCTTCTTGTACCTCTTGAATTTAGGTGTACCCCATTCCTGTAAAACAGGGATTCTCAATGGGGGCAATATTGCCCCCCAAGGGGTGGGCAAAAATTGGTTTTTGGGGGAAAAAAATCATGGGTAATACAATGGTTTGTGACCCTCCAAAGTTCAACCCTAACCAATGGCATCTTATTCCTTAACATTTAATTTTTCTCACTCAGTTGTCTTTTTCCATAAGACAACTGATTTTGAACATATAGGTATGTTATATTAGGAGTGAGTGAGAAATTTTAATAAAAGGAAGATAGTGGGCATGATTTAATTCAAACATCATTCAATTTAGATTTAATTCAATTTAGTTTTCATAGACATTAAATGCTTAAGCTTTCAGAGGTAATGTCTCCACAATCCTTGAAGTTAGCATTAGCATTAGTAGAGGCATTTGATGCAAGAAAGCAAGCTTATGCAGCATCAGCCAAAAAAAAAAAAAAAAAAAAACCCACTTCCACTTCACCCCTCTGTTCGTTCCAAATACCTGTCCAGCTGAGCCTTAAACTTATTTAGGCTATCAACCTCCACCACAAGGGATGGAAGTCTGTTCCACCAACCAACCACCCGCTGGCTAAAGGCAAATTTCCTCACGTCTATCCTACATCTGTCTTTCCGCAATTTGAATTTATGCCCTCTCAGGTGATTTTTCTGAGCTAGAGGAAGAATCCCATCAGCATTGAGCATGCTTAAGCCATTCAAGGCTTTATACACCTCTATCAGATCACCTCGCTGGTGCCTACTCTCCAGACACTGTAATTTGCAAAACTTAAGCCTTTCTTTGTAAGAGCACCCCTTTGTTCCATTCACTAATCTTGTTGCCCTTCTCTGTACTCGTTCCAGCAGCTCTACATCCTTCTTGAAATGAGGCCTCCAGACCTGTATACAGTACTCTAGGTGTGGCCTGACCATCGCCTTATACAATGGAATAATCACCTCCTTATCCCTGCTGGAAAAATTCCTGTATATCATTGACAATACTCCATGAGCTACTCTTGCAACCCGTCTGCACTGCTCAGAGAACTTCATATCTGCCTGCACAACCACCCCCAAGTCCCTTTCATTCTCTACCACTGTCAGTGTAGTACCACAGAGTTGATACGTTGCTCTGGGGTTGCTGTTTCCCATGTGTAGTACTTTACATTTGTCAATGTTAAACTTCATTTGCCACCTCTCAGCCAGATGGGCTCAACCTTTCAAGATCCTGTTGCAGCAGCATAGTGTCAGTAGTGTCCTTGACAACCCTGCCAACCTTTGTATCATCTGCAAACATGGACATTAAGCTTGATATACCATCATCAATATCATTTATAAATACAGAAAACAATAATGGACACAATACTGAGCCCTGAGGGACTCCACTAATAACATTAGTCCACGATGAGCAGTGTCCATTGATTACCACTCTCTGTCTTCTCCCCCTCAACCACCCCTTTATCCATAGCAGCAATTTGCCTCCAATGTCACACTGCTCCAATTTGTGTAGCAGTCTTCCATGTGCAACAGTATCAAAAGCCTTTCTAAGATCCAAGTATATAATATCAAAGTTATTCCCTGCATCCAGTTCTTTTGTGACTGCATCATAATATCCAATCAAGTTGGTCAGGCAAGACTTCCTCTTAACAAAACCATGCTGTGCCTGAGCTGTGTTTGTGCCTTTCCGACAGCTGCAACCTTGACAGTGGGGTGGCATGGCGTGGTTTATTTATTTATTTTGTTTCATTGATCAATATATGAGGCATGGATGGGATAAGGAAATGTTTCAGTCTATTGTCGGATCAGTCCAACACCGACATTACAGTTTCCACCAAGGATCTTAGGACAGCAGTCAGCAAATGGATTGTCATTCCAGACTGGACACTCAGTGACCATAGAGTGATCCTATTCAACCTCTGCCTGAACTTGAAAGACTCAACATCCGTGAACCGGACCCCAGACTTTGTTAGGTTCTCCATGAAAACAGTTCACTGGACTGCTTTTGATGACACCATCCAGAATGACTTCCCTGATTAAAACATCCAGAGCAGTTGAACTAGGACATAAGATTCAGAATTCTTTATCAAAAGCAGCGTACAAGTCTGCTAGGAAAATGACTATCGTGCTAAGACCATGTGCCTGGTGGACAGCTGAACTAAAACTCAGGAAAGATACCCACAGTGCCAGGAGGGAATACCAATGCCATCAAGACTGGCCTCCCCCTGATGTTGAACATCTTCACGCTGCCTATCTGACAAAGAAGAATGAATACACCAAGGCTATTGCTGCTCGCGAAAGAGAAACCTGGACTGGAATTGTCAGAGACTCAGGTAATACTAACCCATGGGGCCTCCTGTACAAAATCACGAGGGACAAAACCTCTGTCCCAGAAATCTATGGATCGGTTACTACTGCTATGAGGAAAACCACCAACTGGGAAGACTCAGTTAACGAGATACTAGATAAGCTTTTTCCCCCAGATGACGTATCAGCAGATATGCCAGAACACATGACAATCAGAAGAAACAATGCTAACTATATAGCATCCAACAGTACTAACCCTTTTACCCCACAAGAACTTGACACAGCTATGATGAAAATGAATCCAAAAAAATGTCCGAGCCCCGACTTGATTGAGTATATGTTTATATAAAGATTTTATAAATTAAAACCCAACCTACTGCTACTCCTGTTTAACAAATGCCTCCTGGAGTCAAAATTTCCGAAGTACTGGAAGGAAGCACTCCTCCGCCTTATACCTAAACCAAACAAGCCACCAATGGAGCCAAGATCCCTTAGGCCAATTGCACTTTTGGCCAACCTAGGCAAAATCTTGGAATGCCTCATGGCCCTGAGGATTGTCAACTTATTCCAATCACAGGATCTTATTTAACCAACACAATACGGTTTCACGCCTGGCTGTTCCTGCAAAGATGCTCTCTTCGACCTGGTTCTTCATCTAGAAACATCTAAGTCAAAGTATGAGCTTGCTGTTTGTGTTGACTTTGAGGCAGCATTTGACAAAGTTTGGTGGGAGAGTGCACTGGAGCGTCTCCGATCAGCCAACTGCTCCTCACAACTCTACTGGCTGACCAGAAACTACTTTTCTGAAAGGTCAGTTATGGTCAAAAGGCATTGGCAAGTCACCAGACCAGTCACCAAGGATCTGTCCTAGGACCCCTGATCTGGAATGCAGTTTTACAAGATTGGCTGAGCAAATCATTTGAATGCACCAAGGTCATTGCATTTGGTGATGAACTTACCATTGTTGTCTCTGGACACTCAAGACTTGCTCTGGAAGATACTGCTAACCTAGTACTAACTAACCTTACCAACTGCACATCAATCCTCACAAGACAAATATAATTTTTAAAACTAAACTGCATCTTCAGCGGCCCCCTCAGGTCAAGATAGATGGAATAAAGCTCCCCCTGGTGACACAGACCAGGGTCCTTGGGGTCGTTATTGATCACCGACTATCCTTCTTACCAAGATACTGCTAACCTAGTACTAACTAACCTTACCAACTGCACATCAATCCTCACAAGACAAATATATGATTTTTAAAACTAAACTGCATCTTCAGCGGCCCCCTCAGGTCAAGATAGACGGAATAAAGCTCCCCCTGGTGACACAGACCAGGGTCCTTGGGGTCGTTATTGATCACCGACTATCCTTCTTACCACACTTGCAACACTTATATGCCAAAATCAGAATATTCTCTGCCTCAATTATCAGAATCTCCAGAAGCAACTGGGGTCTCTCCAAGCGTACCTTACAGTTATACTATAAAGCTATTTCTTCCCTATCGCCACCTATGCTGCAGGAGCGTGGTTTCGCTGAGCGACCAATTTCAAAATCAAACAGAAGCTTAACTCCATCCAGAGAAGCATTATTCTTGCTACCCATCGCGCTTATAGAACTGTGTCAACTGCAGCATTGCAAGTAATATCTGGAAACATCCCCCTAGATCTATTCCTTATCTATAGAGGACTTGCCTACCGCCTGAAGAAAAGAATCCCAACTGAAATACTGGATACTGAACTCAACCTGGACAGTAATACCAAACAGGAAAGAGCTCGTTGCTATAACGAGCTAATCAATTTTTGGCAGACAAGATGGGACACAACCACAAAAGGTGTTGTTACGAGAACATTTATACCGGATGTCACTTTTGCAATCAGCAAAGCAGTCAACAAGTGGTTCTCAATCAGAATGGAAACCTCCTTTCTGGTCACTGGACATGGATCTCTCAACCAGAAACTTCAACAACTAGGTCTACTAAATACCGATCTCTGTTTCTGTGGGTCTGTCGAGAGTTGGGAACATCTACTCTTTGAATGTACTATCTACGAGGACCATAGACAACAACTCCAGGCAGCAATTTCGGGATTTTCTACTGACCAAGTAGAACTCCTGGTACAATCCCAAAGGAACTTAGGTGCACTACAGCACTTTGCGGCAGAGGTATTCAAGCGTAGGAGGAGGATCATCCTAGAAGCTTCTGCAATTCAATAACTAATGGCCGCTTGGCTTAATGCCAACTCAGCACTTCGTTTATCTTGCATGGGAAGAAATTAGTTTTTGTTTTTTTTTCTCTCTCCCTCTTCTTCTGATCTGCTAGCACTAGTAGCCCTAGCACCCTCCTGCTAGCCTTTTCCTATCCATCCCGTGTGGATAATTAATAATAATAATAATAAAAAAAAAAAAAAAAAATCCCTCTTTCTTTTTTTTTTTTCCATCGTTCTGCCTACTGACATCCTGGCCAACGCTCTATTCCTTTCCTTGACCAGGTTGTGGGATTTAAACTTTTTTTTTTTTTTTCCTTCTGATCTGGGCTGAGGCTCACCAGACCAGGAAAGCTCCTTTCTCACAGTACACGTTTATTTTATTTATTTATTTTTATTATTTATGTATTATTTTTTTTGTTTTTATTTATTATTATTATTTTTTTTTTTTTGTTTGTTTGTTTGCATTGTTGTTCTAGCAATCCATCCTGGATTGTGACTTCCCTGGGCCGGGATAGTCCTTCTCCTCTTTACTCCTTCCCTCTCTTCATCTTATATAAGTTTTTCTTTCCTCCCTGGGAACTCTTTCCCCATGGAGGAGGGCATGCAGATGGTAGGGGAGGCCTTGCCCTCCTCCTGCTAGGGACGAGTACCTGGAGGAAGTCGTCCAGGTGATCACTGCTTCCAGGTAGGCAAAAGGCCAAAACACAACATCACGCTACAGAACACACACATAAGCTCACAAACAGTTTTTCTTTCCTATCACATTCTCCCGTGCAGGATGAAAAACTTTTTTTTTTTCTCTCTCTCGCCTTCCTTTTCATCTATCTTCATCCAACATGGGATATTTCTGTGGATCTGGATTGGAAAAAAAAATAAATAAAACTTTTTATTATTTATTTATTATTTTTTTTTACACGACACACACTGGCCTTACCTTGAAAAAACTGAACAGAGCAATGAGGCGGAGATGAACTTCTGTTGTAGGGGCCGCCCATACAAAAATACAAAAATAATAGTAAAAAAATATATATATTGTTTCTACTTTCTAAGTGACAATTAGTATTAATTTATTGTTTCCTTCTGGAAGTTGTTTATTTTTGATTCACAGTGCTTTTGTGAGTGACATGGGCTATGAGAATTAAATAAAAATAGTTTATAATTTATTATTAGCATTAGCATTAGTAGAGGCATTTGATGCAAGAAAGCAAGCTTATGCAGCATCAGCCAAAAAAAAAAAAAATAAATAAAATAATAATAACAAATAAATAAATAAAAAATAACCACTTCCACTTCACCCCTCTGTTCGTTCGAAATACCTGTCCAGCTGAGCCTTAAACTTATTTAGGCTATCAACTTCCACGACAAGAGATGGAAGTCTATTCCACCAACCAACCACCCGCTGGCTAAAGGCAAATTTCCTCACGTCTATCCTACATCTGTCTTTTCTCAATTTGAATTTATGCCCTCTCAGGTGATTATTCTGAGCAAGAGGAAGAATCCCATCAGCATTGTGCATGCTCAAACCATTCAAGGCTTTATACACCTCTATCAGATCACCTCGCTGGTGCCTAGTCCCCAGACACCGTAATTTGCAAAACTTAAGCCTTTCTTCGTAAGAGCACCCCTTTGTTCCATTCACTAATCTTGTTGCCCTTCTCTGTACTCGTTCCAGCATCTCTACATCCTACTTGAAATGAGGCCTCCAGACCTGTATACAGTACTCTAGGTGTGGCCTGACCATTGCCTTATACAGGGGAATAATCACCTCCTTATCCCTGCTAGAAAAATTCCTATATATCATCGACAATACACCATGAGCTACTCTTGCAGCCCGTCTGCACTGCTCAGAAAACTTCATATCTGCCTGCACAACCATCCCCAGGTCCCTTTCATTCTCTACCACTGTCAGTGTAGTACAACAGAGTTGATATGTTGCTCTGGGGTTGTTGTTTCCCATATGTAGTACTTTACATTTGTCAATGTTAAACTTCATTTGCCACCTCTCAGCCCATCTGCTCAACCTTTCCAGATCCTGTTGCAGTAGCATAGTGTCAGTAGTGTCCTTGACAACCCTGCCAACCTTCGTATCGTCTGCAAACTTGGACATTAAGCTGAATATACCATCATCAATATCATTTATAAATACAGAAAACAATAATGGACCCAATACTGAACCCTGAGGGACTCCACTAATAACATTAGTCCACGATGAGCAGTGTCCATTGATTTCCACTCTCCGTGTTCTCCCCCCTCAACCACCCCTTTATCCATAGCAGCAATTTGCCTCCAATGCCACACTGCTCCAATTTGTGCAGCAGTCTTCCATGTGCAACAGTATCAAATGCCTTTCTAAGATCCAAGTATATAATATCAAAGTTATTCCCTGCATCCAGTTCTTTTTTTATTTAATTATTAAATTATTTAATTCTTTGTAGTTATTCAACTCATTATCAATCATGGCAAGTGCTGAAAAGAAAGTGTTGGTAGCATGGATGAATATCTAGCTTATGGTTTTATTGAAAGCCCATTCAACTCAAGACAGCCCATGTGTCTTATGTGTAATAGTTATTTTTCAAATGAGGCTATGAAACCATCAAGACTTAGATCATTTAAAAAGTAACATCCTGATAAAGTTGGTAAACATATTAAATATTTTAAAAATTTTAAAGAGAATTTTGAGCAACGTAGCACTGTTACTTCCTTATTTAAGAAGAACACACAAACAAATGACAATGGAATAACTGCATCTTATAAAATTGCCAAAATCATTGCAAAAACTGGTAGTGCTGCTACAGTTGCTGAGACTGTTATACGACCTGCATTTCAGACAGTAATTTCAAAAGAGATGCATCAAAATCCTTCCAGTATTTTAATAGCATTGCCATTGAGCAACGATTCAATTCGAAGACGAATCTATGAGATGTCAGTTAACGTTGAACAGCTGCTAATCGACACACTAAAAACGAGAAAATTTTCTAATCACATTGATGAATCCATAGTTACTGACAATAAGGTCATTCTAATGGTATATGGTAGTTATTTCGATGATGATTGTAAATTGCAAGAAGAGATGTTTGTAAATTGCAAGAAGAGATGTTTGTAAAATCTATAGGAACTGACTGTACTGGAGAATACATTTTTGCTTCTGTAAAAACATGGTTCAAGGAAAAACAAATACCATTGAAAAATGTGGTATCCTATGCCACTGATGGTGCTACTTCCATTGTTGGAAGACAAAGGTTTTTATAGCCCACCTAAAGGAAGTATGTCACGAAGTTCGTGCAATACACTGCATCGTGTACCGACATCATCTGATTGCGAAAAAATATTAGTCCAGTTCTTTATCAATCTCTCAGTATAGTTATTAAAACCATCAATAAAATAAAGTCACATAGCAATGTTTGCTATGTGACTTTATTTAAAATCATGTTGATCGCCTTTTCAGAAAATTTTTTGTTAATAATGAAGAACAGTATGCAAGGCTTCGTTTACATACAGAAGTCAGATGCTTTCTAAAGGAAACTATAACAAGATTTGTAAATCTTTTTGATACGATAATTAGTTCTTTAGAAAGCAAAGGAGACAGATTTAGAAAAGGAGATTAGCAAACACAAAAACAACATACAGAGGAATAGTAAATATTTTGGGAGGGCAATAATATTGATTATTCTGAGTAAAAAGTTCATATAAACATGTGCCCAAATTTCAATGGATACGGAAATACAGCTGTTTTAAACTGGCACACAGAACTCCCTGAATCAGATGTGACCAAGAAGCTGTTAAGAAAGCGCACATCTTCACACATGCTGAATATGTCAATATGGTGCTTGTCTACAGTTTGTGTTGTGGAAATGCTACTGTTGCTTGTAGAGAATACCATTTGCTAACTACAGAATACCAGATTCCAGAGCATTTACACAAAACTGTGTGAGACTGGTAAAGTTCCCAGTTCTCATATTTCTTCTGAACTTGCAAATGAATAATATGTGGATGAAATTGAACACATTCTTCAGTCAGTAGAACGTAGTCCTACTATTGCCCCATGAAGAATTTCTACATGTATCGGTGTTTCGCAGACAAGGGTATGGCGAACATTAAGGCTTGTATCCATTTCGCATACAGTGGTTGCAACACCTTTGGCCAGGAGATGACGCCCAACGATTCGAATTTTGTTGGTGGGTAAATGCTAATATTCCAGAAACACTTGTCATGATGAACCGAAGACAACAAATGAAGAGCAAGATAAACACTGACAAGTATAAAATTGAGAATACTGAGTTATGCAAAGCCATTAGAAAGAGACTCAGAGAGGACATAAGAAGATTTAACACAAGAAAAGTAGAACAAGCATTAAGGGAAAACAAAGGACTAAAATCAATAGCCATGACCAGTAATACAGAAAGGCAAATGATACTTAAACTGAAGAACTGGCAAAACTCTTCACAAAATGCATTAGAAAAGTTGTGACGCCTAAGGAGTGGAATAATGCAATCACAGTTTTGCCACATAAGGAGATAAATCAGAAATTGGAATTTACAGACCAATTAGCTTGTTATCCCATATCTAAAAGTAATTCACAAGGATCATTCCTAAGAGATTAGAAAGAATACTTGGTGAGAATCAACCGAAAGAGCAAGCTGGCTTTAGGACAGGATTCTCAACTATGGATTACCTTCACGTAATATAATAGCTAATGGAGAAAGCAAATGAATATAAAACACCATTATGCCTGGCATTTGTGGATTATGAAAAGGCATTTGACTCCATACAGCATAAGGAAATGTTTCGAGCACTGGAATAACAAGGCACAGATACACCATTTATTATGATTTTGAAGAAAATATATGAGAAAGCTACTCCTTTATTAGACTAGACAAAGACAATAGCAAATTTAAAATTGAGAAAGGAGTTCGACAAGGAGACACAATATCTCCAAAGTTGTTTACTGCTGCCTTTGAGGAAGCTTTCAGAAGATTAGACTGGTCGCAGAAAGGAGTCAACGTAAATGGAGAGTAGCTAAACTATTTATGATGTGCAGATGACATTGTGATCATAAGCCATGATCCAATTAGAGGAAAATCTTAATCAGTTATGCAGAGTTAGTAAGGATTTCAGACTAAACATGAATATGGCTAAAACAAAAGTAATGACAAACAAGTATGCCACAGAAAGGGATATAATCATTGAAGGAGCAGTAATTGAAAAGGTGGATTTGTATACTTATCTGGGACAAGTCATTAGCTGTAATAAAGATAAATGGCTAAAGTCAAGAGAAAAATAAATTTTGGATGGATAGCAATCAGGAAATATAGTCACATACTGAGGAACAACATCCCTATTTGTCTGAAAGGTAAAATGAATCAATGTATACTCCCCACCATGTCTTACGGAAGTGATACTTGGGCACTCACCAAAAGAATGAGAGAGGCTGAGAACTACACAGCAAAGAATGGAACAAATTATATTAAGAATCACGACTGTTAGATAAGAAGAGAAATACACGAATTAGGCAGAAAACTCAGGTAAAGGTCTTTCTTATCAAAACTAAAGAACTAAAATGGTCTTGGGCAAGACACATAGCTCAAAGACATGATGACAGATAGACTAAGAAAATAAAGAATGGTACCCAAGAGGAGCTAAAAGAAAACTTGGAAGACAACAACAGAGATAGAGAGATGAAATTCACGAGTTCGTGGGTAGTAAATGGATGGTCATTGCACAAAACAGAAGGAACTGGAAAGTTGCTGGAGAGGGCTTCATCCTGCAGTGGATTGGAAATGGATGATGATGAAATGCTAATCACTGATTAATTCTATTAATACTCTTCAGCAACGAAGCTACTTTCACCCGTGACTCTCATAGGTGGCCAGATGGAAATCCACATGCCACTGTAGAAACAAATTTTCAACATCGCTTCTGTGTAAATGTGTAGTGCGATATCATCGACAATCAGTTGATTGGATCTGTTGTTTATGCCCATTTACCTAGAATTTCTGCAAAACAAACTTCAACTAGAGGAAATTCCCTTGGCTACAAGGAATGGTTGTACTTTCAGCATGAGAGAGCTCCTGCACATTATACGTGACTGGTGATACAATATTTAAACTGAACTTTCCCTGAATGATGGATCTGCTGAGGTAATCCCATTCATTGGTCACCAAGGTAATCAAGACATCACTCCGTTAGATTTTTTTTGTAGGGATGGATGAAAAGCACAGTATACAAAGAAAAGGTGAATACAAGAGACAAATTGCTTGCTCACATTTTGGATACTGCTGCCCTCATAAAGGAACGCCAAGACGACCTCAGTAGAACAACACCTCGTATTAACACGAAATTTGCAAAGTGCATTGAGGCTGCAGTAGTATTTTCGAACATTCACTATGAACTGTAAAAATTGTCAATTATTTGTGTTTTGTATCATTCAAAAAGTTAATAAATACAAATAATAAGTCCTTTATCATTTTTCAATACCTCTCATAATGACTTTGTGTGTGCCAGTTTCAAACAGCTGTATCTCCGTATCCACTGAGAATTGGACACATGTTCATATGAACTTTTTTACTCAGAATAATCAATACTATAACCTCCAAAATATTTACTATTCCTCTTGAATCACCCTGGCTTGGATTTTTTGAAAACTTAATGAAGTAACACTTTAACTTCAAGGGAAATTAATTACAGTGATAGACTGCAAACATTAAAAGCCTTCATTGAAAAACTGGAAATATTTGAAAGCAATTTAATGAGAAAACAATTTCGTGGTATGGTTAGCTGAAATCAATGAATCTCTCACCATGAATGATCTTAAGAATTATTCAGATCATTTATGTTCTTTAAAAGGTGAAATGAAAAAGAGATTTTCAGATTTATGATCTTTTGAAGTAGAGCCATTGATGTAGATCTAATTTGATGTGATGTCAGGTCTGCTAGTGAAGAAATTCAAGAAGCTCATTGAAAAAGCAAATTTAAATTTGAAAAAGGTGGAATGGCTGAGTTGTGGAATCAAAAACAACTAAACTTCTTTATCCAACAATGTGGTCTAAAATGACCAAAGTACTTCTTTCTTTTCCGTCTTATAGGGTTGAAAGTGGTTTTAGCTCAGTAAATTAAATATTAACAAAGGAAAGAAGCAGAACTGATATAGGTTCAAAAGGAGACATTAGAATTAAACTTACTAACCTCATATTGAACTTTGAGCTAACAAGCATCAGGATTCCACTGAATAAAAAAGTAAGTATAAAGTATTTCCTTGTTTAAAATTTCATGGGGGGGGGGTGATTATGAAAAAAAAATTGTATAAAAAAGCCCTTTGGGGGCGATAATTAAAAAAGGTTGAGAAACACTGCTGTAAAATGAAGTCATCAAGCTGCCAACAAGCACTGACCACATTGAAAAAAAATTCTCCCCATAAGCCATGCTTAATCTCTCTCAGGCAAAACTTATTGATAAGACTTTCAATCATGTATCCCTCCTATGGTATCTGGCAGAACGGCTGACACTTTCTAATTTAATTGCAACTCACGACTTTTGACAACACTGCCCTGTACTTGTTAAGTAAATCCTCAAATCTCCTACTGTTAATATCATTAATACCAGCTTATTCAACAATATTACCTTTTGTGTCCTTAAAAGATGATAGCTGTTCTACAGCTCCATCAACTTCAGTCCCTGGCAGACACACCCTGTCCTATTTCACCTTTTCGTTTTGCATAATATATTTCCTGTTTTCCTGACAATTCACTAACCACATATAGTTCCTTCCACTTCCTCAAATGCTAATATTCAGGGATGGAGATTTATACTCATAGCAATAATAATTTTTACAATCTACAAACTTTAAATAAATAAATAAATACATAAATCTTCATTTGTCCTACAAAAAAAAAAAAATAATAATAAATAAAATAAGAAGATAAATATATACTGTTAAGAGACAAATTCCCTTCATGAAAGTAGATTTCAGAGGATTGACATGCACTAAAATAGATGATGAATGGTTGAGTAATTTTTATTATTATTATTAGCCATACGGTACAAGGAAGCCTAGGACATGGAAGAGTCCAAATGGATTAACTACTAATGAAATCAACTTCATCCTCACTAACAGAAGATATATTGTGAATGATGTTACCGTCCTGAATAAGGTAAATGTTGGAAGTGATCACAGAATGGTAAGATGTAAACTTGATATAGATGTAGGAAAGGAAAGGAAAAAACTGACTCGAGTAAATAATACAAAGGTCTTTGAGATAACAGAAGAGGAGAAAAAGCAGTATGTACTGGAACTTAAGAACAAGTTTGAGCTTCTGCATACTGCTGAGGACCAAGATATCGACAAGGAATATTACAACTTTTTGAAAGTGATAAAGCCCAAAAACCTATAGAGAAAAAGAAATCCAAAGAAGAAAAAATTAGTCAAGCAACACTTGTCATGATGAACCGAAGACAACAAATGAAAAGCAAGAAAAATACTGACAGGGAGAAAATTGAGTATACTGAGTTATGCAAATCCATTAGAAAGAGACTCAGAGAGGACATAAGAAGATTTAACACAAGAAAAGTAGAAAAAGCATTAAGGGAAAACAAAGGATTTAAATCAGCAGCCATGAGCAGTAATACAGAAAGACAAATGATACAGAAACTGAAGAATAGCGATGGTGTACTTATAAACAGCAGAGAAGGCATAATTCAAATAGCAGAAGACTACTATAGAGAATTATACAAGGAGCGAGGGAATGATGCCAGCAGTGGGGGAGATGGATTGCAAAGTAGCAACACATACGACATACCCGATATTCTTCCTGATGAGGTAGAACATGCATTGAAGAAAATGAAGAATCGGAAAGCCCCGGGGGAAGATGAAGTTACTGTAGAGTTCTTAAAATTGGGAGGAAGAGACATAACACAAAAACTGGCAAGGCTCTTCACAAAGTGCATTAGAAAAGGTGTGATGCCTAAGCAGTGGAATAATGCAATCATAGTTTTGCTGCATAAGAAAGGAGATAAATCAGAAATTGGAAATTATAGACCAATTAGCTTGTTATCCCACATCTATAAGTTGTTCACAAGGGTCATTACTAACAGATTAGAAAGAATACTTGATGAGAATCAACCGAAAGAGCAAGCTGGCTTTAGGACAGGATTCTCAACTATGGATCACCTTCACGTAATATCACAGCTAATGGAGAAAGCAAATGAATATAAAACACCATTATGCCTGGCATTTGTGGATTATGAAAAGGCATTTGACTCCATACAGCATAAGGCAATGTTTCGGGCACTGTAAAGACAAGGCATTGATACCCCATATATTATGATTTTGAAGAAAATATATGAGAGTGCTATCTCCTTTATTAGACTAGACAAAGACAGTATCAAATTTAAAATTGAGAAAGGAGTTCGACAAGGAGACACGATATCTCCGAAGCTGTTTACTGCTGCCCTTGAGGAAGCTTTCAGAAGATTAGACTGGTCGCAGAAAGGAGTCAATGTGAACGGAGAGTACCTAAACCATTTACGATTTGCTGATGACATTGTGGTCATAAGCCATGATCCCAAAGAATTAGAGGAAAATGTTAATCAGTTATGTACAGCTAGTAAGGATTTTGGACTAAAGATGAATATGGCTAAAACAAAAGTAATGATGAACAAGTATGCCACAGAAAGGGAAATAATGATTGAAGGAGCAGTAATTGAATAGGTGGAGTCATATACTTATCTGGGACAAGTTATTAGCTGTAATAATAATAAATGGCTGGAAGTCAAGAGAAGAATAAAGTTTGGATGGATAGCATTCAGGAAATATAGTCACATACTGAAGAGCAATATCCCAGTTTGTCTGAAACATAAAATAATGAACCAATGTATACTCCCCACCATGACTTATGGAAGTGAAACTTGGGCACTCATCAAAAGAATGGAAGAGAAGCTGAGAACTACACAGCGAAGAATGGAACGAATTATATTGGGAATCAGACTGTTAGATAAGAAGAGAAACACATGGATTAGGCAGCAAACTCAAGTAAAGGACATTCTTATCAAAACTAAAGAACTAAAATGGTCTTGGGCAGGACACATAGCTCGAAGACATGAAGACAGATGGACTAAGAAAATAACAGAATGGTATCCAAGAGGAGCTAGAAGAAAACCTGGAAGACAAAGGCGGAGATGGATAGATGAAATTCATGAGTTTTTGGGTAGTAAATGGATGGCCGGTGCTCAAAACAGAAGGAACTGGAAAGTTGCTGGAGAGGCCTTCATCCTGCAGTGGATTGAAAATGGCTGATGATGATGCAAGGAAGCCTAAGGCATATGCTGCACCAGCCAAAAAAAAATTTCCAAGTCACCCTGAGAGAGTGAGAGAATTGGAAAGGATCACCAAGAAAGAGAAGAATGAAGATATCCAGCTCAGGACCCTGGGTGTGCCAAGCCCATACTTAACAGATGTGAGCCCCAACTAGAAGTTTACAAACTAATAATGATTATGCACACAACTGTTCACACAAACATGAGTCACATCTCTTTGATCTTCATGATTTGACATTGGAATAGGTATTGGAATGTGCACTAGACAGAGCAATAGCTAAGCTACAGCAGCCTAAGCAAACCACACCACTGTTTGTTTCCTACAGCATGCATCAGCTGACAGCCTTTCAGGGTCACTTCCAACATTAATTAAGTCTTGAATAGATTTCGGTGGCCTGGCTGGTATAAACCTATCTGCCATCTTTAATTTGCTGGTTTTTATTCTCAGGGTTTTCATACCCTTTAAGGCTATTTGCGAGATGTGCTATCACTCACACAACAGACAGAAACATTAGAGCATTAGGAGAGAGACATGATGCAAGAAAGCAAGCTTATAAAGCATCAGCCAAAAAAAAAAAAACCCTTCCCGTTTCACTGATCCATTCATTCCAAATGTTTGTCTAGTTCTGCCTTGAATTTATTTAGGCTATCAACTTCCACAATGACAGATGGAAGTTTGTTCCAGCAATCAACTACCGGCTGGTTAAAGGCAAACTTCAGCACATCTATTCTACAACTGTCTTTCCTCAGTTTGTTAATCTCAGGTTTATAATCTGAGCAAGAGGAAGAATCCCATCAGTATTAAGCCTGCTCAATCCATTCAAGGCCTTATACACCTCAATCAAATCGCCTCACAGGTGCCTAGCCTCCAGAAGCTGCAATTTCCAGAACTTAGCCTTTCTTCATAAAAGCACCCCTTTGTTCCCTTCTTGTTGCCCTTCTCTGTACTTGTTCTAGCAACTCTACATCCTTCTTAAAATGAGGCTTTCAGGATCTCTATACAGAACTCAAGGTGTGGCCTGACCATTGCCTTATACAAGGGGATAATCATCACCTCCTTATCCCTGCTTACAAAATTCCTGTATATCATTGACAAGACCCCCATGACCTACTCTGCCAGCCTGTCTGCACTGCTCAGAAAACTTCATATCTGACTGCACAATTACCCCCAGGTCTCTTTCATTCTCCACTACCCTGAATGTAACGCCACATAGTTGGTACATTTCTCTGGGGTTACTGCTATCCATATGCATTAATTTGCATTTGTCAATGTTAAACTTCAGTTGCTACTTCTCAGCCCACCTGCCCAACTTTTCCAGATCCTGTTGCAGCAACATACTGTCATTACTTTTATTAACAACCCTGCCAACCTTTGTATCATCTGCAAACTTTGACAATAAGCTTGATATATTCAAGCTTAATGTCAAAGTTCATCAATATCATTGATAAATATTCAAAACAACAATGGGCTCAACACCGAACCCTGAGGGACACCACTAATAACATTAGTCCACCCATTGATTATCATTCAATGTCTTCTCCCACTCAACCATCGTTTTATCCATTGTAGCAGTTTGCCCTTAATGACATACTGCTCTAATTTGTACAGTAGTCTTCCATATGCAACAATATCAAAAGCTTTCCTGAAATCCAAGTATATGATATTAAATTTTTTTTTTTGCATCCAGTTCCTTTGTGACCAAATCATAGTATCCAATCAAACTGGTCAGACAAGACTTCCCCTTGACAAATCCATGCTGTGTCTAAATTATTACTACTGTCTTGTCTAGTGATTCTGCAATGCTTCTTTATTATTTTTTTTTCCTTATGATGCAAATTACTCTACTGATAATCGAAAGATTTATATGATATAAATCTGCACCAGTCCTCATGTTTACTGATGTTCCTGCTGTTTCTAGGCAACAGAAGCCTGTAAGGTCATCAAGCTGCTGCATGGTCCTTAATTTATTGGGGGACACAGTGCTTATTGTTCAGTACCCAGAATTCTATGAAGCATATTCTCCTAATGTGGGTAGGAGTGGTTTACGCAAATAATTCTTGTCCATATGATATGATTGAATACACAGCCATCCTTAAATATCTTGTTGTTTTTGTAGTTTGTTTCATGTGCAAGGGGTGCTATTAAGCTGTTCAAAGTAAATAGTTCATTTTTTTTAAAAGCATGTCAATGTTGAAAAAAAGTTGCAAGTTAGGGTTGAATTTGAAAGTGTCTGCAATTCTGCCCAGACATGACAGGAGGAAGTATATAAGAGAGCCTTGCCAATCAATTTGGCTCTGGAGAGACTGTGCAAGTGTAATGGGGTAAATATTTTTCAGCATGGTCTGTGCATGTTAACAAGAGAGAATGCTTCTACAGGGATGGGATACACTTAAATAGAAATGGTTCAAGAATATTTGCTGATGCTATTGAGACAGCGTTAGGTTAACTGTTGGCTTGGGAGGGGGGGATTCGCAGATTAACAGTAGCCACAGATAGATGTGAAACTGATTCTTGCACAGTTCTATTGGAATGAGCAGCAGGCTAGAAAGCAAGGTACTGAGGATTTCCAGGACTGCTGGGAGACATCATGAAACAAGTAAATACATGGGCTGTGTTAGAGTAACTAAGAGTAAGGACAGGTGCTTGTTATTTGTTATTTGGTTTTTAGGAGCATTAGCAACTAAGGTCATATTGCTCCGGGATATGCGGTGGTCATTCCCTGACCTTTCCGCATCCTCCGTATTTGGTGATCATGGGCTTGAACCCCAGTCTAATCAAGAAGCGTGTGTTATGCACTGCTGCTCCTGCCCACCTGGCTACGGAGGCGCCAAGGACAGGTGCATGTATACTTCCATGTACAACAATACTAAGGGTTTAGTAAATAAATTTCACGAATTTGAGGTGCTGGTCAAGATATCAAAGGCAGATATTGTTGGGATATCAGAGACATTGTGTCATAAGGAATGAAGAATTGGAATTTGGGGAGTACAATGTGTACAGAAAGGATAGACAAGATAGAAAGAAAGGAGGGGTTTTTAGTTGACATGGGAGGACAGTGCAATGCTTGGTCAGTTTGGTGTGACTAAGCACAACAGGACTGGCTTTAGGTCTATCAACGCCATGTGCGAGATTTATTTTTGCTCCCCACGACTATTAAAAAATTTTAAAATTATACAGGGTGTTTCAGTTAAACGTTTCAGAACTTCTAAGAGGGGTAGGGTACATCCTGACAACTCGAAATCATATAGCAATGTGGGGTCGGAAATGCTTTCCTGAAGCGGTGTTGTACACAGAAGCACCATAAAGAAAAGAGACCGTAAGTGAGAAATCATTTTAATAATACATGAAAAGAAGCAAAAGGTACATGGATTAAAGTAAGTGTTCGAAGTTTCTTCCACGGGCTACAATGCACGCCTCACATCTCCGACGCATGGACATCCGAACATTCTGGAATACTCCAGGCGAATTTCGAATTTCTTGAACAAGAACGCCAAGTTAGTAGGATGGATGATTACACTAACGGAGAGTTAGCCGATATGCATTTGGCGTACGGGGCTGCAAATTGTAGTGGGCCAGCCGCACAGCGTTTGTACGCGGAACGATATCCGACGAGGCGTATTCCCAGTCATAATTTCTTTGCAAGACTGCACCAGAGGTTAGCTGAGAGAGGTTCATTTGAAAGAGCTGACAGGGACAGGGTAAGAACAGCACGGACTCCAGCCGTCGAACAGAATGTGCTGCAGCATGTACAGGGGAATCCAAGAACGAGTACACGAAGTCTAGCAAACGCAGTCGGGGTTTCCCATTGCAGCGTCTGGAGGATTCTCCGAGAACAAGACAGTGGTACCTTGGAAAATGTGCTACAAATCCCCTTTTTCCTGCTGAAGTGTTGTTTTCCGATGAGGCATCCTTCACAAGGGAAGGAATTTTCAACACGCATAACGACCATATCTAGGCGGTTGAGAACCCGCATTCAATACGACGTCGTGCAGCACAGATTCGATTTTCGGTCAATGTATGGGCCGGTATTATGGGAGATCACCTCATCGGACCTTACCTGTTACCGTGTCGTCTAACCGGACCTATCTACTTGATCTTTCTGCAGCAAGTATTGCCACAACTTTTGAGAGATGAACAGATTTCTGCATCGATGCAACAGACAATGTGGTTCCAACACGATGGAGCCCCTGCCCATTATAGCGGAGATGTTCGTAACTACCTGGATGTCACATTTGGTCAACAGTGGATCGGACGTGGTGGTCCCGTGCGTTGGCCTGCTCGGTCACCCGACCTATCATGTCTTGATTTTTATTTCTGGGGTCATATGAAATCGCTAGTTTATGACACCCCTGTTGACAATGTTGAGGAGCTGGTTGCAAGAATCGCAGTAGCTGCCGAAGAAATTCGAAATTCGCCTGGAGTATTCCAGAATGTTCGGATGTCCATGCGTCGGAGATGTGAGGCATGCATTGTAGACCGTGGAAGAAACTTCGAACACTTACTTTAACCCATGTACCTTTTGCTTCTTTTCATGTATTATTAAAACGATTTCTCACTTACGGTCTCTTTTCTTTATGGTGCTTCTGTGTACAACACCGCTTCAGGAAAGCATTTCCGACCCCACATTGCTATATGATTTCGAGTTGTCAGGATGTACCCTACCCCTCTTAGAAGTTCTGAAACGTTTAACTGAAACACCCTGTATATAAAAAAATTCAGAAAGTAGTCATTTTATTAAAAATATAATCAAAATCTCAATGTTATTGGTACCTTATGTGCCTTCCTCAGGCATCAATAGACTATAAAAACCAAAAGATAATTTACTGCTGAGAAAAATACAGGAGGTACCCATAACATTCTTGGCTATATTTTTAACTGACTTAGCATACTAAAGAATTTTTTTTTATTATTATCCAACTTATCTCATCAAACAAATCTTTCCACTCGTCTATTTTAAAAAATTATATTATCCTTGTTGTTAACTGAAAAATACTTAAATTTTTTTTTAGTTAAAAAAGTTAAGGTTTCTTAAAAAAGCAAGAAACATGGAAATACGAGGGTTTTTAAAAATATATTATTTTTGGAAAATACTTAAAATACTTTAAATACTTAAAATTATTTAATATAATAATGTTATTTATAATAAAATTAGTATCGACAAACAAGGGGGGAAAAAAAAGTTAAATTCTTTGGCATAAAATTCAAGTGGCTACTAAATACTCAAAAATAGGTTGGCACTACTAAATAAAAATATGAATATTACGAAAAATTTACTTTTCTCACTTTTTACTAGCGAAAGTTTTAATTAATTCAGAAAAATCAGCGTTTTGAGCCACATTATTTTCGATTGAAAGGGTTGTTAGTGAAGTTAACATTTCTTGCAACATAGATGAGCGCATATATGTTTTTATTAGTTTCAATTTTGAGACTTCTCTTACCACCAGCTACAGAAACTGGTGGGGTTAATAAGATTCTCAAACATACCCACACGTTGGGATATAAATATTTCAGCTTCGTCTTTTTTATAAAATTTAAAACATTGAGCAGGTTGGATTATCCAAGTTCCTTACAAATTTGTGGATACTTATCAGTTTGTTACATAAAGGACCGCATTCAATATCATTATCTTCACCAACAGTTAATGCCAGCTGAGATCAGAGCAGTGCTTTTCAAGCTTCTCCCTTTTTGGTAGTTCCTTTATTTTGTAGAGGAAACCCAATGTTTCTGCGTGCTTATTGAGTTACTCAAATCTTTCATGAGCTGACATAATAGCAATGTATTAAAAAATTTGATTTCAAATTGTTTCTTGGGTGTTTCAATCGGTTTGTCTCTACTCAATCGAAATCTCATTTAATGTACCTCAATCGTTTTGTTCATTTAAATTCAGGTTCAACATCTGAGAAGGGTAGCAAGTTCACTAGCACTTAAAACAGTTCTCTCCAAACAGTTTTCTTTATATTCTTCTAAAAATTTCATACATCCCTTAGCTAATTCCACAGTACTACATACATCAATACTCTGACTCTACATTGATTTACTGATGACATTAATTTGGAAGAGTACGTCGTACCATACAACTAATGAAACGAGAAAACTGAAATCTTTCAGTTGGCCACATAAATTTGTAGCTACATGTGCAGTTTCAAGATCATGTTCTTCCGCTTTTTCAGTCATATGGATGAGTGCATCATGGATATCAACCAAACCGATATCTAACAGCTCTCACAGGGGAAACTTTTGCCTCCCAGCATGCATCGTTAAGTCGTTTTAATGTGAAAAGTTTAATATGGTCAATTAAAATCTTCCAATGATTAACAGACACAGCAAACAGAGAGCATAATCTTCCTAAAATTCCAAATAGTGACACAGATTTGACAGAAGATTTTGCAGCATCACACAACACAAGGTTCAGGTTATGGCATCTGCAGGACATAAATAATGCAAATGGATTATAATTCAAGATTCTCTTTTGAAAGCCACTATTTTTCCCTTTCATATTTGCTCCATTGTCGTAACCCTGACCCCGACAATGCTTTTAACTATATTTTATTTTTTTCCAACAACTTCATTATAACATCCAATAGTCCTTTACCAGTAGTCCACTACTGGAGTAAATCGCAAGAACAGTTTACAGATCTCAACATCAGTATTGGTTAAATCAACAAATTGTATTGTCAAAGACAATTGTTCTACGTGACTAATACTGGTGTACAACTCTACAAGTCGGCTATTATAGAAAAATATTTTGCGTTTTGTATGCTCGATATTATTCTAGTGTTCACTTCTTCAGCCATTAACTGAATAAGTTCATTTAAAATATTCTTCCCGCAGTAATGAACCGCTAATTTGTCTTTCAAAATATGGCCAACGTGTTCTTGATTAACAGAATCAAATTTTTCCAATAATGAATAAAACAACTATTTTCCTTTGTTTTTCGTATACAATTTATCAGACGAATCCCAAAATGCCATCCTATTTTCTGAAAGGTACAAAACAATGTTCATCAATCTAGTCAAAACATTTTTCCAATGATCTGATTCTTTTTGAATCAACATTTGTTCTGCTCTATCAATTGTTCTTCCCAATTTAAGTCTTGATTCAGTTTCTATCTACGACTCAAAATTTCATGTGATTTGCATGACCTTTAAGGGCTGAAGATAAATGACCCCAATCATTGAATTCATCACTTGCGAAATGTGATCTCAAGCCTCAATAAAAACAAAGGCAACAGAAACAAAATATATGGCCTGCAGTTTTGGCATACATCAACCATCTATGTGGTATAAATTCATTATTAGCAAGTGTACAAAAATAAAGATTATTTGAGAAATGACATCCGTTGGTATTGTGAGGATAAAATTTAAGTTGAACTTGCTTTGGACCCTGAAGAACCAGTTGATCTATAAATTTGTTATTACGAATTTTCGACCACAAGCTTTGAAACAGTGCCGTCTGGGTGGTGATATCCGCTGAGAATAAATAACAGTAGTCTTCTCCACTGGTGAAGTGTTATCTATTCGAGGTAGTACAATACCATGGAAACTCATTGTGAAGGCATTCACAATATGAGATATAACCAAAACGATGCCAATTTAATTAATTAATTTAACTATTTTGGTAGATGGCTACGCTAAAATTATGCTTTTGCACTAACTACCTACATGTTAGTCATTCTACCTCGTAGTATGAGGCCTTTGCCCTTAAAATATCTTATAGTCTATATACAGTGGTACCTCGGTATACGTCCTTAATCCGTTCCAGATCCTTGAACTTATATCAAACAGGACGTATACCAAACGAATTTTTCCCATAAGAAATAAAGGGAAAATGATTAATCCATTCCCATGAAAAAAAATCCTATTGTTATTGGCATATTATACATTGATGGGGTTGTATAAAATAATTTAAACACTGCTTAATACTAAAATATATAAATACAAAAGCAATTAGATGAAATAAATGAAAATTTAAAAAAACTTTAATTTTCTCTTTTCCGTCTCTTTTCCCTACTTGGACCTGGTTGAGGATAACCAGATTTGACGTTTACTAAAAATCTGTCCAAAGAACTTTGCTTCTGCCTTCTCCTCAGGGTGTTTCGGAAATGTGACATTGTCTGATCATTCCAGACAATGCTATTATGGCTTGTTTGGGCTTTGTTGGGGTTGTACTTCTCTGCAAAGTTTTTGACATCCATCCATTTGGCAAAGATTTCCTTGATTAATGAAGTAGGGGCTTCCTCTATCTCCTCCTCCTCGAGCCTGAAGAGAGTATATCCATCTTAGTCTTGTGCTCCTCCTTCTCAAGTTCCTGCAGCTTCTCAGTGGTCAGCTCTTCCCTGTGCCCCTCCACTAACTCCTCCACATCACCATCACTCACATCCAGACCCATGGACCTGCCCAGAGAGACAATATCCTCCACTATAGGCACAGCCTCAAAGTCCCTTTTAGTCACTGCTTCTGACCACAAATTCCTCCAAGCAGAGTTCATTGTTCTGTAGGAAATTTCCTGCCAGGTTTTGTCAATGAGAGATATGCAATGGACGATAGTAAAGTGATCTTTCCAAAACTCTCTCAGGGTTAATTCTGTGTCAGAGGTCACTTCAAAGCACCTCTGGAATAGTGCTTTAGTGTAGAGTTTCTTGAAATTACTGATGATTTGCTGGTCCATGGGCTGAATGAGAGAGGTCGTATTAGGGGGGGATAGGAACTTTACAGTGATGAAGTCAAATTCTGGCAGCACATAGTCCTGCAAGCTTGGACGGTGAGCTGGAGCATTGTCCATTATGAGGAGGGCCTTCAGAGGCAGGTTTTTCTCCTCTAAATAACTTTTTAAACTTGGCCCAAACATAACATTAAACCACTCGCTGAAATATTCTCTGGTTACCCAAGCCTTGCTGTTTGACCTCCACATCACAGGTAACTGAGTTTTCTGCACGTTATGTTTCTTAAAGGCTCTCGAGTTTTCAGAGTGGTAGATCAGTAGAGGCTTCAGTTTGCAATCCCCACTTGAATTGTTACAGAACAAGAGAGTTAGCCTGTCCTTCATTGGCTTGTGCCCTGGCAATGCCTTCTCCTCTTGTGTAATATAGGTCCTGTTAGGCATTTTCTTCCAAAACAGGCCTGTTTCATCACAATTAAAATCTTGTTGGGGAACAAAACCCTCAGCCTCCACAAATTCCCCAAACTCTGTAACAAAATCATTGGCAGCATCTTTATCAGCACTGGCTCCCTCTCCATGCCTTACAACACTGTGAATGCCAGTCCTCTTCTTAAAATTATCAAACCAGCCATGGCTGGCTTTAAACACTTCACTTTCTTGGCTCATTCCTGCCTTGTTTTTCAAAAGATCGGCATGCATTAGTTTTGCCTTTTCGCAACTCATTGCCTCCGATACGCTATCACCAGCACACTGTTTTTCTGTTATCCAGATCAAAAGCAATTTCTCAACATGCTCTAATGTCCCTGATCTTTGTTTGGTAATCGATTTCACTCCCTTCGCAACGTTAGCAGATTTAATAACGTCTTTGTTTTTCACAATCATAGATACCGTCGTTCTCGGCATATGGTATACAGCAGCAAAGTCCCGGATACGCATGCCACCTTCATACTTTTCAACAATCTCTTTTTTCATCTCCATGGTGATCCTAACCATTTTCTTCGTTGCTTGGCTCATCTCATTAACTTTCTTAGAACTCATGGTTAATGAATTTACAAACAATTTACACAAAAAAACACAAAATCACTTGAAAATTCATAGAGAGTTATAGTGCGGGTTGTTCACTGAATGGTAGAAACTGTCGCACTGACGCTCATGGGCAGTCGTGGCAAAGATGCCAGATCTTAACCCCCTCTCCAAAAACTGAATTCAGTCGATCGAGGATGTAAGCACGCACCGTGCGTGCATACGCACCGTGCGTGCATACGCACGGTGCGTGCTTTCGCATCCAAACAGGACGTATATCAAGTTGGACTTATTCCAAAGCGGACGTATACCGAGGTACCACTGTACTATTTTTATTAATATGATTTTACCTTTATTTTTGAGGTACGAATTTGCTTTTTTACAACTTCCATTCCATGATTTCGGCCTACGATTGATTATAATACCTACCGGCCACTAGCCACACTAAAAACCTAATCTCCTACAATTATTTATCTATTTATGGTCGTTGGATGTATACTACTCTACTTACTAGTAACCCAGGTCTATAATCATTCTAATATTGCTCTTATAATCAGTCCAGTACCTATTACTATCATACTACATAATCATTCTAATATTCCTCTTATAATCAACTCCAATACCAATTACTATTATACTAAACACACACACACTGGTGTGTGTGTGTGTGTGTGTGTGTGTGTGTGTGTGTGTGTGTGTGTGTGTGTGTGTGTGTGTGTGTGTGTGTTCAAAGAAAGTGCAGACCTTAAAATTGAAATTGTTGTCCAAATAACGTAAGTACATGGCAATATTTCTTACATCATGACGTAATACTGCATCAGCTGTTACTTTCAGCTATATTAGCACACTCTGCAAGAGTTGCAGCCATCCTGATATAAGCAAGAGTTCTTGCTTGTGTCAGGATGCGAGTTACGTGCAGTTGATGCCACAAAGAAAGTGCTATTGTTGCTTTACCTGAGGAACGATGTTCTTCTCATCATATTGCTTATAGTGTCTTGAAATCGGTCGACAGTGAGTAGATTTCTTTCCAAACTCAAGAACACTGGTTCTACTGATAGGAAAAAAGGAACCGGATGCAAGCGAGCCTCTACATCAAAACAGAACCGCATTTTGAAGTGCTTATGCCTTAAAAACTGTTGTCTGAGCTGAAAAGAGAATGGGAAGAATGTACAGGAGTGGTAGCAAGTGCAGTAACAGTCAGAAGATGCCTCTTCAAAAATGAACTTGTAGCCTGTCGTCCTAAGAATAAGCCCCTCCTCACACAAAAAATTAAAAAGGTCCGATTAATTTAGTGTAAGGAGCATGTCAAATGGACCCACCAAGCAGTGGAAGTCAGTTATATTCTCGGATGAGAAGAAATTCAACCTGCATGGCTCTGATGGGAGATAAACAATTCGCTGTAGACATGGTGAGGAATACCATCCAGACTTAGGACTTACAATACCAGCCAAAATCTTAATACAGGTATTTTAGTATTTTTAATTTATGAATCCGGGATAAATACTGGTATTCCAAAAACAAACGTTTTTCTCAATAAATTTTAATGACAATTAGGTGCAATAAAGTAAGGAAAAAAACAAGTACTGTAATTACTTGAATTATTCATGTTTTAAATAAACTTTTATTGCAATAATAAATATTCTGAAAAAAATCATTAAAAATACATTTTGTTACTGCAAAGTTCAGTTATGTTTGCGCATCCACACAACCTGTCCAAATAAAGTGAGCTCTTAAGAAACATAAGCAATCAATAGAATGATCATTTAAAATGGATCTAATTTTAAAATGAATCTTAAAATGAATTTTAAGATCCATTTAAAATGGATCTAAAATGGAGCCTTGTCGATCAATTCGGCCCTGGAAAGATTGTGCAAGGCTCAAGGGGTAGAATTTTTTTCAGCCTGGACTGTACTTGTTAACAGGAGAGATTGCTTCTACAGGGATGGGATACACTTAAATAGAAAGGGTGCAAGAATATTTGCTGATGCTATCGAGGCAGTGTTAGGTGGGTCGGAAAACTGCTAGCTTGGGGGGAGACAAAGACCAATAGATTGACAGTAGCCACTGGCAGAGGTGAAAGAGATTCTTGCACTGCTTCTATTAGAATGAGCAGAAGCCTGAAAAACAAGATGCATGGTATTTCAGAGACTGCTGGGAGCCATTGCGGCACAAGTAAACACATGGGTTGTGTTAGGGTAGCTAAGAATAGAAACAGGTGCAGGTATACTTGCGTGTACACCAATGCTAGGAGTTTAGTAAATAAATTTGATGAATTTGAGGTATTGCTCAAAACATCGAAGGCAGATATTGTTGGGATATCAGAGACGTGGTGTCACACAGATATAAGGGATGCGGAACTGCAATTTGGGGAGTACAACGTCTACAGAAAGGATAGACAGGATAGGAAGGGGGGAGGTGTTATGCTATTAGTTAAGAAACACATAAAAACCAAGGAAGTGAAGCCAGTCGACATCGCTGGACAGTGCAGTGTGGAGTCAGTTTGGTGTGACATAAACATTGGGAGATCAAAATTGAGAGTAGGAGTGTGCTATAGGCCTAATGACTCTGATGAGTATAATAAGGAACTGTACAGGGAAATAGAGTGGGCCAGTAAATCAGAGTGTCTTATAATGGGAGATTTTAATTTCCCAGATATTGACTGGATTTTGGGGGCTGGTTACTCACACACTAGCAGGGCTTTTGTGGATTTATTGGATGATTGTTTTCTACATCAGCATGTTCGGGAGGCAACTAGAGGGAGTAATACTCTTGATTTGATTATCAGCAGTGATTCTTCATGCATTAAGAATCTGCAGATAAATGAACCACTAGGTGGCAGTGATCACAGTGTGCTGAAGTGGGATTTACTCAAAGAGGTAACTACCATTAGGGGTAAAGGGAAGGGTTATTGCTTCCGTAAAGGCGACTACGATGGACTGAGACAGTATTTAAATTCTATACAGTGGGACCAACTGATGATGTTACCAACAGCAAATTCAAAATGGGAAGCATTCAAAGAACTTATCTTGGAAGCTACTAGGCTTTACATACCAACTAAGAAATATTGTTCAAGGTTTAGGCCAAAATGGATGTCAGATGAACTAATGAGGCATATGGCAGAGAAGAAAAATGCATGGGATACATACAAATTAACACATGACACAGAAGCCTATGATAGATACAAGTTGATATGCAACCAAGTTACAAAGGAGGTTAGGCAGGCGAAGGCAGATTACGAGAAATCCTTGGCAAGGGATGCAAAGAAAAACAGCAAAGAGTTCTTTACTTATGTAAACTCTAGAAGGAAGGGGATGAATCAGATTGGTCCACTTGGTATTGATGGGTCAAGTGTTGATATCCTGCTCAGGTAGCTAACAAACTAAATGAATATTTTGCATCGACATTCACACATGAGGAGTTATTCAGCGAGGGGAATGCCAGAGGTGTATTCAACTCTAGCAGTAAGCTACAGAATCTTGAAATAACTGGGAGTAAAGTGGAGGAGAAACTGTTGAAGATAAACACAAGAAAGGCTCCCGGGGTGGATGGGATCTATCCAGTTATATTAAAGGAGGCAGCAAAGGAAGTAAGCAAACCCTTAGCCATAATTATGAGAGCTTCCTTGGACTCAGGGGAGGTACCCATAGACTGGAAATGTGCAAATGTGACCCCAATTCACAAAGGAGGATCAAAGGCTGACACAAGTAATTATAGACCTGTGAGCTTAACCTCTGTTCCAGGAAAATTAATGGAGGCACTGGTTAAAGAAGCACTGCAGGATCATTTAGACAAGACTTCAGTTATAGCTCAGACACAGCATGGTTTTGTTAAGGGGAAGTCTTGCCTGACCAACTTGATTGGATACTATGATGCAGTCACAAAAGAACTGGATGCAGGGAATAACTTTGACATTATATACTTGGATCTTAGAAAGGCTTTTGATACTGTTGCACATGGAAGACTGCTACACAAATTGGAGCAGTGTGACATTGGAGGCAAATTGCTGCTTTGGATAAAGGGGTGGTTGAGGGGGAGAAGACAGAGAGTGGTAATCAATGGACACTGCTCATCGTGCACTGATGTTATTAGTGGAGTCCCTCAGGGCTCAGTGTTGGGTCCATTATTGTTTTCTGTATTTATAAATGATATTGATGATGGTATATCGGGCTTAATGTCCAAGTTTGCAGACGATACAAAGGTTGGCAGGGTTGTCAAGGACACTACTGACACTATGCTGCTGCAACAGGATCTGGAAAGGTTGAGCAGATGGGCTGAGAGGTGGCAAATGAAGTTTAACATTGACAAATGTAAAGTACTACACATGGGAAACAGCAACCCCAGAGCAACGTATCAACTCTGTGGTACAACACTGACAGTGGTAGAGAATGAAAGGGACTTGGGGGTGGTTGTGCAGGCAGATATGAAGTTCTCTGAGCAGTGCAGACGGGCTGCAAGAGTAGCTCATGAAGTATTGTCAATGATATACAGGAATTTTTCCAGCAGGGATAAGGAGGTGATTATTCCATTGTATAAGGCGATGGTCAGGCCACACCTAGAGTACTGTATACAGGTCTGGAGGCCTCATTTCAAGAAGGATGTAGAGCTGCTGGAACGAGTACAGAGAAGGGCAACAAGATTAGTGAATGGAACAAAGGGGTGCTCTTACGAAGAAAGGCTTAAGTTTTGCAAATTACAGTGTCTGGAGACTAGGCACCAGCGAGGTGATCTGATAGAGGTGTATAAAGCCTTGAATGGTTTAAGCATGCTCAATGCTGATGGGATTCTTCCTCTAGCTCAGAAAAATCACCTGAGAGGGCATAAATTCAAATTGAGGAAAGACAGATGTAGGATAGACGTGCGGAAATTTGCCTTTAGCCAGCGGGTGGTTGGTTGGTTGGTGGAACAGACTTCCATCCCTTGTGGTGGAGGTTGATAGCCTAAATAAGTTTAAGGCTCAGCTGGACAGGTATTTTGAACGAACAGAGGGGTGAAGTGGAAGTGGTTTTTTTTTTTTTTTTTTTTTTGGCTGACGCTGCATAAGCTTGCTTTCTTGCATCAAATGCCTCTACTAATGCTAATGCTAATTTTGGTACATATTTGATTAGCGGCAAAAAACACCCTTTCGGATTCTATTCTGGTACTATTGTACTGAGATAATCGTAGACAATCTCAGTCCATATTTTCTAGGCTTTGAACTTTTTTAGCAAAAATAGTTAAAAAGTATTCCATTAATTTCCAACTCAAGCTCATCTTTTAAAATCTCATTGGAGTTGGGCAATTTTTTATTCTGGAAAGAATTTGGAGAACATTGATGTTCTGTTCCATGTTGTTGAATTATGTTCGGTTATTTGGTTTTTTTTTTTTTAGGAGCATTAGCAACTAAGGCCATATTGCTCCGGGGATGTGCGGTGGTCATTCCCTGACCTTTCCGCATCCTCCATATTTGGTGGTGACGGGCTCGAACCCCGGTCTAATCAAGAAGCGTGTGTTACACACTGGTGCTCCTTCCCACCTGGCTACGGAGGCGCCATTGAATTATGTTCATCATTTTCTGAAGGAGAAACACATTTTATTCACCAAAGTATAATTTTCACTATAGTATCTTTACTGAGTCTGGGAGAGAGCAAAGAGTGGGGATAAGGAATAAAGAAGAGAGCAAAGAGGGCAGTTAAGGAATTCTGAAGGATACACGGCATGGTTTCGAAAAGGGAAAACAATGTGATGGACATGGGATAGTATTAGAACATAGCTGAAGTTGCAGATGAACTCAACAGTTACTTTGCATCGATATTTACATAAAAAAAACCCTTTGTGCCAATGAGATATTATGGAAGTGAAGTTGAAAAAAATGTAATTAATGAGTTGAAATTTCAAATGATTATTTAATGAGAACTTTCGCACCTACAGGCGAGTAAGGCTCCTGTGGTTGATGCATATACCCTATAATCTTAAAGGAGGCAGCAAGTGAGTGCACTGGATCATTAAGACTAGTTATGAGAGCATCACTGGACAGGAGAGATTCCTTTGGATTGGTGTAAATTGGAACAAAGGTGGTTCTAGGAGTGTAACGGGAAATTACCGACCGGCCAATCTAACTTCAGTAGTAGGGAAAATCATGGAGGCAATGATCAAGGTTGGAATTCAGGATCATTTAGATGGAAATGGAATTCTGAAGGATACACGGCATGGTTTTGAAAAGGGAAAACAATGTTTAACAAATCTGGTTAGCCATTTTGATGATCACTCGTGAGCTGGATTTAGAGAATAATTTTCGACATTGCTTATTTAGATATCAGCAAAGCATTCAACTCAGTCCCACATGAGCAGTTATTTTATAAGTTGGAGCAAGCTGGAATCATAGGGAAAATCCTTAGATGGATAGCACGGTGGCTTGAGGGCACCAGGCAGGGGGTGGTGATAAGTGATTATTCCTCAGATTGGGTTAATGTAAGAAGCCAGGGATCAGTATTGGGACCACTGTTGTTTTTGATTATCTTAAATGACATCTACGAAGGGTGTGATGTCTAAACTTGCAGATGATGTAAAGATCAGTACAGTAGTTAATGATCACCACCAAGCAGAGAGGTGCTCATCAACTACTGTACTGATCATTCTTCAGAGTGACCTAGATAGAATTCCGGGATGGTCAGAAAAGGGGCAGCTATATGCTTTAATTCAGCAAAATTACACCTCGGGAACAGCAACCCCAAAATAACTTATACACTTGGTGGAGTTGAACTAAAGTCAGTAGTGGAGGAACGGGACTTGGGAGTTACGATACAGTCAGACATGAAGTTGTCCGAGAATCGTGGGCAGGTTGCGATGTTCCATGGTGTCCTATCGATGATTTATCGAACATATGCTAGTAGAGATAATCACATAAAGGTGATTTTATAACCTTTATGAGATTAAATTATAAACTATTTCTTTAAAATTAGTATCGAAAAACCAGTATTTTTGAATCAATACTGGTATCTGAATACGGGAAAAAAATTACCGGGATCCCGATATTCAGGATCCCAGAATCTCGGATCCCTATCCAGACTGTATCTAGACAAGACTTCAGTTATAGCTCGGACACAGCATGGTTTTGTTAAGGGAAAGTGTTGCCTGACCAATTTGATTGGATACTATGATGCAGTCACAAAAGAACTGGATGCAAGGAATAACTTTGATATTATACATTTGGATCTTAGAAAGGCTTTTGATACTGTTGCACATGGAAGACTGCTGCACAAATTGGAGCAGTGTGGCACTGGAGGCAAATTGCTGCTATGGATAAAGGGGTGGTTGAGGGGGAGAAGACAGAGAGTGGTAATCAATGGACACTGCTCATCGTGGACTAATGTTATTAGCGGAGTCCCTCAGTGTTCAGTGTTGGGTCCATTATTGTTTTCTGTATTTATAAATAATATTGATGATGGTATATCAAGCTTAATGTCCAAGTTTTCCGATGATACAAAGGTTGGCAGGGTTGTAAAGGACACTACTGACAGTATGCTGCTGCTGCAACAAGATCTGGAAAGGTTGAGCAGATGGGCTGAGAGGTGGCAAATGAAGTTTAACATTGACAAATGTAAAGTACTACGTATGGGAAACAGTAACGCAAGAGCAACGTATCAACTCTGTGGTATTACACTGACAGTGGTAGAGAATGAAAAGGACCTGGGGGTAATTGAGCAGGCAGATATGAAGTTTTCTGAGCAGTACAGACAGGCTGCAAGAGTACCTCATGGTGTCTTGTCAATGATATACAGGAATTTTTCTAGCAGGGATAAGGAGGTGATTATTCCCTTGTATAAGGGAATGGTCAGGCCACACCTTGAGTACTGTATACAGGTCTGGAGGCCTCATTTCAAGAAGGATGTAGAGCTGCTGGAACGAGTACAGAGAAGGGCAACAAGATTAGTGAATGGAACAAAGGGTTGCACTTACGAAGAAAGGCTTAAGTTTTGCAACTTACAGTGTCTGGAGACTAGGCACCGGCGAGGTGATCTGACAGGTAAGCCTTGAATGGTTTGAGCATGCTCAATGCTGATGGGATTCTTTCTCTTGCTCAGAATAATCACCTGAGAGGGCATAAATTCAAATTGAGGAAAGACAGATGTAGGATAGATGTGCGGAAATTTGCCTTTAGCCAGCAGGTAGTTGGTTGGTGGAACAGACTTCCATCCCTTGTTGTGGAAGTTGAATAGCCTAAATAAATTTAAGGCTCAGCTGGACAGGTATTTCAAACAAACGGTGGGGTGAAATAGGAGTGTTTTTTTTTTTTCTTTTGCTGATGCTGCATAAGCTTGCTTTCTTGCATCATATGCCTCTACTAATGCTAATGTATGGTGTCTACAGTGAAATTCCCTACCAGCCAAATGATATGGGAGTGCATTTCGTATTGCAGAATAGGTCACCTGCAGTTTATAAAAGGTTCCACAAATGCCAATGGATACCTGACTAAATTTGAAGACAAATTGCTGCCAACCATTAGATCATTTGAACCTGCCAAGTAACTGTATTTTTCAGGACTCTGCTCCTTTTCATCAGGCAAAAAGTGTAAGTAGGCACTTATGTAGTTACTTTAGCTTAATTTCTGCATTTTTTACCTATAACAAATGTAAACACATTTGTGATAGGTGAAAAAATGGTTGGAAGAACAGTCCATTACAACTCTTGGCTGTCCGGGAAACAGGCTGGACCCGAATCCTATAGAGACCTAACTGTTGGCATCGTGTTTAATCTGCAGTTACCAGAAGAAAGAATCTGCAGTTACCAGAAGAAACCAAAGACCCTTGTGAACTTCACGAAGCCATAATTCGTGTTTGGAACCACAAATTATCAGTTGATTATCTTCAGAAACTGATCTTGTCAATACCTAGAAGGTGTGCTGTTGTCATCAAGGGCCAGAGGCCGTTCAACTAAATATTAGTTTGCACCTGGTGAACTTTTTTTTTTTTTCTTTGAAGCAAATTTAGGGCTTCTGATAACATTTCAGCCATAATTGTCGCGTTTACCAAAACTGTTGTATAAAGGTTGCAAATGCTCATTTTGGAATATGTTGAGAGCACCCATCAAATATTACTTAGCTTTGCCTTAGAAATGTGAATTCCTTGGTGATACACTTTCTTTGAACACCACTGTGTGTGTGTGCATGTGTCCAAATAATATTTGTAGCAAAACAGGCAAATCGACCAGAGAACACATGCAACTTATAGACACAAAATGGGTATATACAAGAAATTCTGGGTAATTTGAATTTTTCTCATTCCTGTATGTTTTTTCATTATTTCCCAATAGTGTAGAGAGACTGAAAAGAAAAGGTTTTCTGAAGTTCCAAAGGTTATGCATGACGAAATGCTTGCAAATGAATGCACTCCACATAAATTTAAGGTGTGGTTTGCACAGGGTATAAACTATGCTTCAGGATTAATTTCCTTGATTTTAAATTGGACCCCAACATGAACTCCTGCCATGTTTGCCACATTGTCATAGCCTTGAGCACAGACATTGTCATAGCCTTGAGCGCAGACTACTGCCAAACTCACAAAATTTCTTTTTTGAGTTCGACAGTAGTCTTTCCAACAATACATTCTTAAAAACTGAGTCATAATTTGATAGCAACTCTACCATTTCTCTAAAATTTGCTTTATTAGAAAAAAATATGGATTCATGTCCATGAAATGGAAAATTCTGATGAGCCAAAAATAAGATTACATCTAAAAGCCGATGTAAAACATCTCTTCATTTTCTTCTTTCTTTCTCCAGTACTGTCACATAAATGTCGTCAATAGTTTGTTGAAACTTCAACCATGAACTCCAAGCATGAGAGATGCTGTTCACTATTTTCATGGTCAGAAATCTTTGGGTTTCAGTTCCAGCAAGTTTTAAATTCCATGATAAAGTTGGATGTTTCAATTTCTTTATTCTTCAATGAAAATAGTTTGCAGAAAAAAAATATAAATTTCCTGATGATGGGAATAAACCATTCATGTTCTTAATATTTTTTCTCCATTTGGCAGTGTCTAATAAAACCACAAAGTTGTTAGCTGTCGATATTTCCCTTTAATTTTTTCTCCTGCTCTTTGACCAGTGTCAGAAGATCCGTCCTTATTTTGAAAATATTCACTGCCCTTCTTAATAAAATAAATTCTCGAGTTATCTGATACCAGGATAAGTCAAAAAGTGATGTCAGAATACTGATAATGATATTGATTCAATATAAAAAAATTAAAACTTGAAGCAATTCATATTTTAAGAACTAGAAACCAAAAAGCTCTCAATAAAGAACACATATGCCACAGTCACAATAGTAGTAGTAGTAATGGAGGCAAGTGATGCAAGAAAGCAGGAGTATGAGTTTATGTAGGAGTTTATGGCATCAGCCAAAAAAAAAAAAAAAAAGAAAAAACCCAGTTTCACACATCCATTCCCTCTAAAAGTTTATTCAGTTCCTCATTGAATTTATTTACACTATCAACTTCCACAATGACAGATGGAAGTTTGATATGGAAGTTCGATCCAGCAATTAAACACCCGCTGGCTAAAGGCAAATTTCCACAGATCTATTCTACAACTGCCCTTCCTCAATTTGAATTTATGCCTCCCCTTAGGTTCATAATCTGAGCAAGCAGAAGAATCCCATCAGAATTCAGCATGCTCAACACATTCAAGACCTTATATACCCCAATTAGATCACCTCTCAGGTGCCTAGTCTCCAGCTGCTGCAATTTGCAGAACTTAAGCCTTTCTTGGTAAGAGGACCACTTCTATCCCCTCATCAATCTTGTTGCCCTTCTCTGTACACGCTCAAGCAACTCTACATCCTTACTAAAATGAGGCCTCCGGACCTGTACACAGTATTCAAGGCATGGCCTGACGATTGCCTTGTATAAAGGGATAATCTCCTTTTCTCTACTAGCAAAATTCCTGTATATCATTTGACAATAACACACGACCTGCTCTGGCAGCCTGTCAGAAAACTTCAGATCTGACTGCACAATTACTTGCAGATTTTTTAATTTTCTACCACTCCTTGAGTTATTTCTACCCATATGTAGTACTTTACATTTGTCAATGTTAAACTTCAGTTGCCACTTCTCAGACCATCTGCCCAAATTTTCTAGATCCTATTGCAGTAGCACACTGCCATCACTGTCATTAACAACCCTGCCAACCTCTGTATCTCATCTGCAAACTTCGACATTAAGCTTGATATACCTTCATCAATATCATTGATAAATATACAAAACAACAGTGGGCCCAACACCGAATCCTGGGAAACTCCACTAATAACATTAGTCCATGAAGAGCAGCATTCACTGATTACCACTTTTTGTCTTCTCCCAATCAACTACCCTGTTATTTATTGTAGCAACTTACCCTTAATACCATAATGCTCCAATTTGTACAGTAGTCTTCCATGTGCAACAGTGTCAAAAGCTTTCCTGAAATCCAAGTATATGATAGACAATTAAATATTACATAGATATGATATTTAAACTATCTGTTACAACTGAATCACAATTTATTAAACTACAACATTATTTCCAAAGATACCGATACGTACCTATATTTACTTCAATGTGTGCACTCCTACGTGTCACACTTTAACTTTGCACATAAACAATTAAACTAAATGTTAACAGTTTTCTGGTCTCAGCTTAAATAGATTCTGAAACATATGGGTGGTCCAATTAAATTAGTTTCTGTGGAATAAATAAAATTTCCATATAATGAACAAATTTCAGAGAGACATATTGTTTGCACATCTGGCCTTTAGGCAACTGAGCTGCTGCTGCTACTGTAGAAAGCATGAATTACGAGCTAAAGAGATTAATTCTCCACAATTTAGTGGATATAGTGGTGTCCGTAACACATTTACAACCGCCTCCCTCACATACCGTACCAAAAAGTCACACTGGTCGACTGCTTTTTAGTGTCTATAACCAGTGAAACAGATTAAGGTATATTCCCAATGGGGACAATACGCCACGGTCAATCTGTTTTCTGATGTAAACACCATTAGAGAATTAGGAGTAATTTTCCTTTATCCTTCGTCTGTTGTTTTGCAGAAATGAGTCATTTAACTTTCTAGTATAATTTCACCATTCCTACATATCACACTTTAACTTTGCACATAAACAAATAAACTAAATGTTAACAGTATCTGTTTATATGGTAGGTACAGGTGAGAGCCCTAGTTTGGAACAGGGTGTTAAAAAAAAGAAATCCCTTTAAAAAACTGAGATTACATAGGAGAAAGAGATAAATTTTAAAAAAATTATTTGAAATTATTTCTTAAAGTTAAACCTTCCTTCTCGTATTTTCAAGAGATGGCACCCCTTTCTGGCTGGCACCCGATGCAAGCCACCCCCTGCTAGCTATGCTACTGCAGAGAACGCAGAGCATAATACGCAATTTGCATACACAATACATATGAAAGATATTTCCAGGTAACCCTATCTAATTTATTTTATTTTTTTTTTTTTTTTATACAAATTAACAAAATTAAATACATGAAAATCAGAAGAGAATTTTCCACAGGTTAGCAGAGTAACAATAAATTTACACTTACGTACATAGCTTAATTTACATAAATAGCTTAATTGATATTTCTGTTCACTGATTTTTTTTTTTTTTTTTTTTTTTGGGTTGCAAAATTGAAAACAATAAAAAAGATGAGCAATGAAGAGAAGAGAAGATTCTGAAAATTTGTTTTTTATATGACTGAAGATTTCAGTGAAAGGGAAACACACTTCTCCATAATGACATAAAAACCCACACAATTCCAGCTATTGGTTTTATCGAAAATGCAGTAAGACTGAGTTTCATCATCATCATCAGCCATTTTCAATCCACTGCAGGATGAAGGCCTCTCCAACAACTTTCCAGTTCCTTCTGTTTTGACAACTGGCCATCCATTTACTACCGAAAATCTCATGAATTTCATCTATCCATCTCCGCCTTTGTCTTCCAGGTTTTCTTCAAGCTCCTCTTGGGTACCATTCTATTATTTTCTTAGTCCATCTGTCATCATGTCTTCGAGCTATGTGTCCTTCCCAAGACCATTTTAGTTCTTTAGTTTTGATAAGAATGTCCTTCACTTGAGTTTGCTGCCTAATCCATGTGTTTCTCTTCTTATCTAACAGTCTGATTCCCAATATAATTTGTTCCAATTCTTCGCTGTGTAGTTCTCAGCTTCTCTTCCATTCTTTTGGTGAGTGCCCAAGTTTCACTTCCATAAGTCATGGTGGGGAGTATACACTGGTTCATTATTTTACGTTTCAGACAAACTGGCATATTGCTCTTCAGTATGTGACTATATTTCCTGAATGCTATCCATCCAAAATTTATTCTTCTCTTGACTTCCAGCCATTTATCATTATTACAGCTAATAACTAGTCCCAGATAAGTATATGACTCCACCGTTTCAATTACTGCCCCTTCAATCATTATTTCCCTTTCCGTGGCATACCTGTTCATCATTACTTTTGTTTTAGCCATATTCATCTTTAGTCCAAAATCCTTACTAACTGTGCACAACTGATTAAGATTTTCCTCTAATTCTTTGGGATCGTGGCTTATGAGCACAATGTCATCTGCAAATCGTAAATGGTCTAGGTACTCTCCATTCACATTGACTCGTTTCTGCGACCAGTCTAATCTTCTGAAAGCTTCCTCAAGGGCAGCAGTAAACAGCTTCGGAGATATTGTGTCTCCTTGTCGAACTCCTTTCTCGATTTTAAATTTCCTACTGTCTTTGTCTAGTCTAATAAAGGAGGTAGCACTCTCATATATTTTCTTCAAAATCATAATATATGGAGTATCTATGCCTTGTCTTTCCAGTGCCCGAAACACTGCCTTATGCTGTATGGAGTCAAATGCCTTTTCATAATCCACAAATGCCAGGCATAATGGTGTTTTATATTCATTTGCTTTCTCCATTAGCTGTGATATTACGTGAGGGTGATCCATAGTTGAGAATCCTGTCCTAAAGCCAACTTGCTCTTTCGGTTGATTCTCATCAAGTATTCTTTCTAATCTGTTAGTAATGACCCTTGTGAACTTGTAGATGTGGGATAACAAGCTAATTGGTCTATAATTTCCAATTTCTGATTTATCTCCTTTCTTATGCAGCAAAACTATGATTGCATTATTCCACTGCTCAGGTGTCACACCTTTTCTAATGCACTTTGTGAAGAGCCTTGCCAGTTTTTGTGTTATGTCTCTTCCTCCCAATTTTAACAACTCTACAGTAACTTCATCTTCCCCCGGGTCTTTCCGATTCTTCATTTTCTTCAATGCATGTTCTACCTCATCAGGAAGAATATCGGGTATGTCGTATGTGTTGCTACTTTGCAATCCATCTTCCCCACTGCTGGTATCATTCCCTCGCTCCTTGTATAATTCTCTATAGTAGTCTTCTGCTATTTGAATTATGCCTTCTCTGCTGTTTATAAGTATACCATCGCTATTCTTCAGTTTCAGTATCATTTGTCTTTCTGTATTACTGCTCATGGCTGCTGATTTAAATCCTTTGTTTTCCCTTAATGCTTGTTCTACTTTTCTTGTGTTAAATCTTCTTATGTCCTCTCTGAGTCTCTTTCTAATGGCTTTGCATAACTCAGTATACTCAATTTTCTCCCTGCCAATGTTTTTCTTGCTCTTCATTTGTCGTCTTCGGTTCATCATGACAAGTGTTTCTTGACTAATTTTTTCTTCTTTGGATTTCTTTTTCCCTATAGGTTTCTTGGGTTTTATCACTTTCAGAAAGTTGTAATATTTCTCATCGATATCTTGGTCCTGAGCAGTCTGCAGAAGCTCAAACTTGTTCTTAAGTTCCAGCACATACTGCTTTTTCTCCTCTTCTGTTATCTCAAATACCTTTGTATTATTTACTCGAGTCAGTTTTTTCCTTTCCTACATCTATTTCAAGTGTACATCTTATCATTCTGTAATCACTTCCAACATTTACCTTATTCAGGATGGTAACATCATTCACAATATATCTTCTGTTAGTGAGGATGAAGTCAATTTCATTAGTTGTTAATCCATTTGGACTCTTCCATGTCCACTTTCTGTTCACCCTTTTCTTGAAAAAAAGTGTTCATTACTGACAGTCCTTGAGATTCTGCAAATTCCACAAGTCTTTCACCTCTTATTTCTTTCACCAATTCCAAAATTTCCTATTGTTCCTCTTTCTGCGCTGTTTTGCCTTTTTCCAACCTTAGCATTGAAGTCCCCCATAATAATAGTGTAGTGGGTTTTCTGCTCATCTAGAAGACTCAATTTCGGTGTACATTTCTTCAACCTCTTCATCATCATGGCTTGATGTTGGTGCATAAATCATTATAATCTTTAGCTTGTACCTCTTAGAAATCTTGAGTATTAGTCTTGACATCCTTGGTGATGTACTTTTGTATTCCAAAATGTTGCTTTTTAAAATCTTTATGGACCAGAAACCCAACTCCACCTTCACTCCTTTCGCTGTTTCCACTGGTGTACAGTAGATTTCCACTTGATAAACTTATAAGTGATTTATTTCTTCATCTTGTTACAGCCAAACCGATGATATTCCAATTCACATTTTCTAATTCCTTTTCCAGCTCCTGTCTCCTTTTCCTGTCTTCACCGATGAGCGATCTTACATTGTAACAGGCCAAGTTCAGTTTACGTGCATGGCAGCCTTGTTGTACCCAGAGATTCTTAGCACCCTCTGCTTCCACTCTGATTCTCTAGCTGCCGTAAGAGGGTGAGTGAAAGCTGCTGGGGACTGAGGGCCATTTGTTTCGCAGTGCTGTCATATGCTGGAGGGTTTGGTCTTTTCCTCTTCACGCTGACCAGGCATCTTGAAGAGAACCACTCTACATGTTCGGTGCCACCTAAGTGACATAACAGGACTTACCACCGAGAAGGTGTGCATGAGTGGATTTTAGGGAGGCAGGCCAATCGGACTTCTCCTAAATCTTCTGTAATAGAGAGATTGAGTTTACTATGTATTTAATAATTAGACTGCACAAACAGAAAAGCCCAATAAAATGGAAAGTGCATATTGTTTTCATTATTTTATGAATGACCTCCAGAAATCTGCTTTAGAAAAATATCATGAAGCCATTCAAAACTGATTCTTCTTATAACCAAACATAGTAATAAATGGAGAAAGTGTAATGCATTTTAAAAGTGATTTTTGTGTTGTGCTTATTTGACATAAATTTATATGAAACTAATAGAATTTCCATTATAAAAGTGACCTTTCAGAGAGATAAATAGCTTAGTTATATAGTGAAAATTTCAACTTATGCGGTCTTGGAACGAATTACCAAAAAACATGTTATTGGGTTCACATTATATATTTTTATTAATTTTGAGAAGCTTTGTGCTGTGTACGCATCTACGAGACGTTGTACATAAGTAGAGGACTGCCTATATATATTTTCCGACAGAGATGTTGTACCTACATTGTTTCGAATGTATTAAAAATGAAACCTAATGTACTTGAATCAAAATATAGGATCGAGTCAGTATCGTGACTTGACTTTTACAGAAAAATCTGGGGTACAAATTTTAGCGTCCTTGTTCGGGGGAACTGCTCGATTGTGCCTTAAGCCAGCCCAGAAGCACTGTGAAAGCAAAATTGCAAGTAGCAGTATGTTATAGGCATAATGACTCGGTTGAATACAATGAACAACTGTGCAGAAAATTAGAGTGGGCCAGCCAGTAAATCGGATTGTTTTATAATAGGGGATTTTAACTTCCCAGATATTGATTGGAACCTGTAGATTGGTCGCTCACACACTAGCAAGGCTTTTATGGATTTATTGGATGACTGTTTTCTACATCAGCATGTTCGAGAGACACGTAGAGAAAATAACACTCTTGAACTGATTATCAGCAGTGATTCTTCCTGCATAAAGAATCTGCATATAAAGGAACACAGTGTGCTGACATAGGATCAATCCAAAGATGTAACTACCATCAGGGGAAAAGAGAAGGGTTTTTGCTTTCATAAAGGTACAAATTTTATTTGTACCTTTACGTACAGATTACAGTGGTCTCACAGTTTTTAAATTCAATAAAATGGGACCAACTGATGATGTTACCAACAGCAAATTCTAAATAGGAATCTTTCAGGGAAGCAATCTTGGAAGTTACTAGGGTTTTTGAACCAACAAAGAAATACTGTTCATATTTTAGGCCTAAATTTTAGGTCAGATGAACTCATGAGACTCATGGCAGAGAAGAAAAATGCATGGGATACATATAAATTATCAGCTAACACAGAAGACCATGATAGATATAAGCTAGTCTGTAATCAAGACAGAAAGGAGGTTGGCAAGCAAAGACAGATTATGAGAAATCTTTAGCAAAGGATGCAAAGAAAAACAGCAAAAAGTCTTCTTTTATTTATGTAAACTCTAGAACGAAGGGGATGAATTCAATTGGTCCACTTATATCGATAGTTTGATTGTTGATGATCCTAGAATATGCCAGAAGTTTATCAAACTCTAGAAGAAAGATAAACAATTTTGTAATAACCGAAAGCAAAGTGGAGGAGAAATTGTTGATATTGAACATAAAAAAGGCACCTGGGGTGGATCGGATCTATCGAGTTATATTAAAAGAAGCAGCAAAGGAAGTACGCAAAACTTTAGCCAAATTAATGAGAGCATCCTTGGACTCAGGGGAGATTCCCACTGACACCAGCAGTGCAAATTTTTCCAGAGTTCACAAAGGGGGTTTCAAAGGGTGAGAGAACCTGATACCTGTTAGTTTTTTTTTTTTATGTGAACCCCAAACATGAGAGATATTAGAACCTATAGTACTTAGTACCGTGCTTGGGTTGGAGGTTGAGAAGACGAAAGAAGATATTTGTTGACATTGGACTTGAACTTCTGTAGATTGTAATTTTCAAGAAATACGTACGAAGGAAGGTTGTTCCAGAAAACGGCAATTGAATGAATAAATGAGGAAGATGAAAAGTTGGTTCTGTGGGTTTGAAGATGGACAGTAAATGGATATTGGCTGGTGGCGGCACGTGTTCGGACTGTTTTGAAAGAGAGAGCAGGAATTTTAGAAGCCAATTCACAAGAACAGTGCATATGGAAGTATCTGTAGAATAGGCATGCGGCAGAAACAGTACGTCTATGAGAAAGCGAGTGGAGAGACTCTGTTAGAGATGAATCATTAATTAACTTAACTGCCCTCTTCTGAATGGAATCAAGAAGCCTGAAAGAGGTTTTGGGGGCACCACCCTAGATGTGGGAACAATATTCCATGGCAGGGAGGATTTGCGATTTATAAAGAGTGAGCAGCTGTTTGGAAGAAAAGTAACACCGAGAGCAAAAGAAAAAATCCAGTTTTTTAGATGCAGAGGAAGCAATATTTGTAATGTGCTTGTACCAAGAGAGATTAGAAGTCAGGGTAATCCCCAAAAGAGATATATCATTTTGCCTAGAAATCGGAGTATCACTAAAGATAAGCATAGGAGCAGAAGAATCCTTTTTGCGAGATATAAGAAAAGACTGAGTTTTAGAAGGGTTGAAATCAACTAAGTTGTCTTTGCCCCACTGGAGATCGGCATTTAAGCAATTGGTAGCAGAGTTTCGAGAAGTTGAAGCTGATTGAGCAGGACAAGGTTTCTCAAAATGGAAAGCGGAATGCAATGTGCTATCATCGGCAAAACTATGGATAGGATTTCCAGTCAATGGAAGAAGGTCATTAATATACAAGAGGAAAAGGGTGGGGAAAGAACTGAACCTTGGGGAACACCGGCCTTAATGGAGAAGTTAGAAGACAGAGAGCCATCTACCATCACCCTCAGTGAGCGATCAGAGAGAAAACTGGATAACCAATTACTAAAAACAGTTGGCACACCATAAGATGGAAGCTTGTTTAGAAGACCTTTATGCCAAACATGATCGAAAGCATTTCAGATGTCAAGAGCAACTACTTGTGTTTCACCGAACCTTTCCATTGAATTAGTCCATAAATGGGTAACATCAGCCAGAATATCACCAGTGGATCGACACTGACGGAATCCATACTGGTGATCGTTGATCAGACGGAAGGTTTCTAGGTAGTTTAAGAGTTGGCGGTTAATTGATTTCTCCATTACTTTAGAAAGAGTACAAGTAATTGCAATGGGACGATAATTGGATGGGAGGGATTTGTCACCCTTTTTAGGAACTGGGTGGATATGAGCAAATTTCCAAGCAGAAGGAAAAATACCTTTGGTATAAGAAAGTGAAAAAAGGCGGCAAAGAATAGGAGTAAGTTCAGGAGCACAGATTTTGTGAACAAGGGGAGAAATACCATCAGGACTTGGAGCTTTCTTAGCATCCAGATTTTTAAAAATCCTTCTGATATCCTTTTGACGGAAGACCACAGGAGGCATTGAAAGGAGCATGTTGGGAATTGTGGGAGGTGTTTAACCAAGATCATTAATACATGAGCTGGAAGAAAAATGGGATGCTAGCAGGTCAGCTTTATCCTTGGCTGAAGTGACAACAGAACCATCTGGTTTGGATAGAGGTGGGAGCATAGGTGGGCAAACGTTGCGGCCAATAGCTTTGGCAAGAGACCAGAATGCTCGGCTACCATTAGGGCAAGAAGCAAGTTTTCTACTCTTAGCCTGTTCAAACTCTAGTTGGGATGGATTAATAACTGCTTTACAATTGTTGCGAGCTTTGGTGTAGGCAGAAAATGAAACTGAAGAATTAGAAACAAGCCAATTACGATATGCAACATTCTTCTCTTGAACAGCCTTAGCACATTTATTTATTGGAAAACCAAGGTTTAGATAAAGGACGAGATTTTAAAGTGGAGTGTGGGATAAAGGATTCCATTCCTACAAGAACAATTTCACTGACACGATCTGAGCAAACGTTGACATCAGAAGTTTTGAATCACTGCCAGCTAGTGGTTTCTGTATATGCAGATTCTTAATGCATTATCAGTAGTGATTCTTCATGCATTAAGAATCTGCAGATACAGGAACCACTAGGTGACAGTGATCACAGTGTGTTGAAGTGGGATTTACTCAAGGAGGTAACTACCACAAGGGTTAAAGGAAAGGGTTACTGCTTTCGTAAAGGTGACTACGATGGTCTGAGATAGTATTTAAATTCTATTCAGTGGGACCAACTGATGATGTTACCAACAGCAAACTCAAAATGAACTAATGAGACATATGTCTTATTAGTTCATCTGATGCATGGGATACATATAAATTAACATGTGACACAGAAGCCTATGATAGATATCTGTAACCAAGGTACAAAGGAGGTTAGGCAGGTGAGGGCAGATTACGAGAAATCTTTGGCAAGGGATGCAAAGAAAAACAGCAAGGAGTTCTTTACTTATGTAAACTCTAGAAGGCAGGGGATGAATCAGATTGGTCCACTTGATATCGATGGTTCAACTGTTCATGATCCTACTCGGGTAGCTAACAAACTAAATCAATATTTTGCATCTACATTCACACATGAGGAGTTACTCAGGAAGGGGAATGCCATAGATGAAGTAAACACTGGCATGAGCTAGATGATCTTGTAATAATTGAGAGTAATAATTGAGGAGGAGAAATTGTTGAAGATAAATACAAGAAAGGCACCTGGGGTGGATGGGATCTATCCAGTTATATTAATGGAGGGAGCAAAGGAAGTAAGCAAACCGTTAGCCATAATTATGAGAGCTTCCTTGGACTCTGGGGAGGTACCCACAGACTGGAGATGTGCAAATGTAACCCCAATTCACAAAGGAGGATCAAAGGCTGACACAAGTAATTATAAACCTGTGAGTTTAACTTCTGTTCCAGGAAAATTAATGGAAGCACTGGTTAAAGAAGCACTGCAGGATCATCTTGACAAGAATTCAGTTATAGCTCAGACAAAGCATGGTTTTGTTAAGGGAAGGTATTGCCTGACCAATTTAATTGGATACTATGATGTAGTCACAAAAAAATTGGATGCAGGGAATAACTTTGATATTATATATTTGGATCTTAGAAAGGTTTTTGATACTGTTGCACATGGAAGACTGCTGCACAAATTGGAGCAGTATGGCATTGGTGGCAAACTGTTGCTATGGATAAAGGGATGGTTGAGTGTCAGAAGACAGAGTGGTAATTAATGGACACTGCTCATCGTGGTCTAATGTTATTAGTGCAGTCCTTCAGGGTTCAGTGTTGGGTCCATTGTTGTTTCTGTATTTATAAATAATATTGATGATGGTATATCAAGTTTAATGTCCAGGTTTGCAGATGAAACAAAGGTTGGCAGGGTTGTTAAGGATGCTACTGATGCTATGCTGCTGCAACAGGATATAGAAAATTTGAGCAGATGGGCTGAGAGTTGGCAAATGAAGTTTAACATTGACAAATGTAAAGACTACATATGGGAAACAGCAACCCCAGAGCAACGTATCAACTCTGTGGTACTACACTGACTGTGGTAGAGAATGAAAGGGACCTGGGGGTGGTTGTGCAGGCAGATATGAAGTTCTCTGAGCAGTGCAGACGGGCTGCAAGAGTAGCTCATGGTGTCTTATCAATGATATACAGGAATTTTTCTAGCAGGGATAATTCACTTGTATAAGGCATTGGTCAGGCGACACCTTGAGTACTGTATACAGGTCTGGAGGCCTCATTTCAAGAAGGATGTAGAGCTGCTGAAATGAGTACAGAGAAGGACAACAAAGTTAGTGAATGGAACGAAGGGTTGCTCTTACGAAGAAAGGCTTAAATTTTGCAAATTACACTGTCTGGAGACTAAGCACCGGCGAGGTGATCTGACAGGTGTACAAAGCCTTGAATGGTTTGAGCATGCTCAATGCTGATGGGATACTGCCTCTTGCTCAGAATAATCACCTGAGAGGGCATAAATTCAAATTGAGGAAAGACAGATGTAGGATAGATGTGCGGAAATTTGGCTTTAGCCAGCGAGTAGTTGGTTAGTGGAACAGACTTCCATCCCTTGTTGTGGAAGTTGATAGCCTAAATAAATTTAAGGCTCAGCTGGACAGTTATTTCGTACGAACGGAGGAGTGAAGTGGAAGGGTTTTTTTTTTTGGCTGATGCTGCATAAGCTTGCTTTCTTGCATCATATGCCTCTACTAATGCTAATGCTAACAGTAATCCGACCAAGGAAAAGAAGAAAAGAAGTCTCGCAGGTCATCCCATTTTGCATTCTTGTAATGCCAAACAACAAGAGGTTGGGAATAGCCATGAGATAAAGGTTCCATTGGAGAAGAGACAATCACCAACTTGTAATCTGAAGTGCCTAAAGGACCTTTCACTTCGACTGTGTATTTAGAAGGGTTGTTTGTGAGAAAAAGATCAAGCGTATTGGATGTATGATTAGGATTGTCCGGTATTTTTGTAGGTAAATGAACAATCTGTGCTAGGTCACTAGTAATTGCAAAAGCCTCAGCATCTCGACCTGCTGGAGTTGTGAACATTAAAATCACCAAGGAAAATTACCTCACTGTTAGGAGAGTTGGACAGGAGAAAGTCAAGTTGCTAAGAGAGGAAGTAAAAGATCTCCAAGCGATTAGTGGAGTTGGGAGAACGGTAGAGACAACAGATGAATTTGACACAAAGAGGTAGAGAGGTTTTAAGCCAGAGAAGATCAAAGAGACGAGATTCCAAACTGCCAAGTCTCTGACAGGGAATATCAGAACGGACATATACACAAGTACCACCTTTGAAGCGAAAGGAATCATACAGCGAATAATTTGGGCATCTGAGATGAGCAGTACTTGAATCAACCGATAACTGAGATTCTGTTGCCATGTGTCATCTGGAAGAGCCTTCGCTCACCTCGAGCATCGATGAGCCGTGGTCATCCAACACCTCACCAGTGGTTCATGGGTTTTCCCTCTTCAGATCACTTTCAGTAGGTACTAACCACGGCTGACCGTGAGCACCCCACCAGCTGTGCCGTTTTGGATATGCTCTGACCTGTGAATATTTTAACAAATGGCTCGCAATTTATCTGACTTTCTACCAAGTAAATTTGAATTGTCACAGAAGTGACATCATCCGCAGCTTCCACCAGAGGTGCTTCCCACTACCTGCACTAAAGTAGTGTCATTATAGCGTGTGACACATTTTTTGTGATTGGAATGATATTTCGAGTCAGGGCTGGACAGATGGGGCTTCTTATTTCCTTAACCATGCACATAAGTGTATAACATGTGTATAACATTCCTAGGTCTATCTAAAAAAAAAAAAAAAACCTTTAAAACGTGGTTGTCATGCCTCCCCTTACGATGATACCTGGATACAATAACGTCTGGAGTTCTTTTTAGAATTTTTGAATAGTATGATGATGATATGGAAGACTGTTGCACATGGAAGACTGCTGCACAAATTGGAGCAGTGTGGCATTGGAGGCAAATTGCTGCTATGGATAAGGGGATGGTTGAGTGGCAGAAGACAGAGAGTGGTAATCAATGGACACTGCTCAACGTGGACTAATGTTATTAGTGGAGTTCCTCAGGGTTCAGTGTTGGGTCCGTTGTTGTTTTCGGTGTTTATGAATGATATTGATGATGGGATATCAAGTTTAATGTCCAAGTTTGCAGATGATACAAAGGTTGGCAGGGTTGTTAAGGACACTACTGACGCTATGCTGCTGCAACAGGATCTGGAAAGGTTGAACAGATGGGCTGAGAGGTGGCAAATGAAGTTTAACATTGACAAATGTAAAGTACTACATATGGGAAACAGTAACCCCAGAGCAACGTATCAACTCTGCGGTACCACACTGACAGTGGTGGAGAATGAAAAGGACCTGGGGGTAATTGTGCAGGCAGATATGAAGTTCTCTGAGCAGTGCAGACGAGCTGCAAGAGTAGCTCATGGTGTCTTGTCAATGATATACAGGAATTTTTCTAGCAGGGATAAGGAGGTGATTATTCCCTTGTATAAGGCAATGGTTAGGCCACATCTTGAGTACTGTATACAAGTCTGGAGGCCTCATTTCAAGAAGGATGTAGAGCTGCTGGAATGGGTACAGAGAAGGGCAACAAGATTAGTGAATGGAACAAAGGGTTGCTCTTACGAAGAAAGGCTTAAGTTTTGCAAATTACAGAGTCTGGAGACTAGGCACCGGCGAGGTGATCTGATAGAGGTGTATAAGGCTTTGAATGGTTTGAGCATGCTCAATGCCAATGGGATTCTTCATCTTTCTCAGAACAATCACCTCAGAGGGCATAAATTCAAATTGAGGAAGGACGGATGTCGGATAGATGTGCGGAAATTTGCCTTTGGCCAGCGGGTGGTTGGTTGGTGGAACCGACTTCCATCACTTGTTGTTGAAGTTGATAGCCTAAACAAATTTAAGGCTCAACTGGACAGGTATTTCAAACGAACGGAGGGGTGAAATGGGAGTGGGGTTTTTTTTTTTTTTTGGCTGATGCTGAATAAGCTTGCTTTCTTGCATCATATGCCTCTACTAATGCTAATGCTAATATAACATACTTCAGGACTCATACTTCCTGAAGTATGACTGTAACAATACAAGTATTTGTCATATGACTGTGACAATACAAGTGTTTATCATATGACTCAACAATACAAATATTTGTCAACAATTTCTTTTTTTTGTCTCGCATTTTCGTTACATTAAATTGTTAGGTGCCCCTAACAGCTGTGTATACCATTTCATTTTGGGTAGAAGCATATGGTATGTGAATTAGAATATTTTTAGGATTGTGATATGAATTTTTTTGAGGTATAATGTCACAAATTGAGCGTGATTTAAAGTTGTTTATTTGGTCAATGTAAAATTTTCTCAAAAATTTTTAAAATGTGGGCGCAAAATTGCTAAATGCCAGTCGAGGAAGGCAGTGTAAAAATTCTAATAAAAATATTTTGCATTGCATAATATTAAAATTAGAGGGAAGTGAAATGTAGAGACAGCTAAAGTATATTCTGATTTTATTTAATTTATTTTTTTTAGAACAATGTTGAGGAAGAAAATTTTTGTTCAGATTTTTAATGTTGACGATGGCCGTACCATTGTGTACCCTTCTCGTTGGCTATTAAATTTCCTAAGAGTAGCCAGATAAGATATGCCATTTGTAACAATTGGAATTTTCACAACTGCATTTGTCATATATTTATTTGAGACATTGGTGCCCTCATGAAGAATAAAATAAAAATGGACTGGTGGTCAGCGTTTGTTCAGCAACAGAAACTATTGTAAACAGGCCATGGTCTTCAACAAGAAACTGCGAATAACAAATTCTTGTGCATTCGTTGGTATTGCACTGTTTTGGATAGCATTCATAACTACAACCACGTCTGAATTTTTGACTGCAAAAGGTGACCCTCACGACTTCAAGATTACTCATGCTCCACAAGAAGGTAATTTCCATTACAATAATCCATCAGATGAGAATGAAAACCCAAAGAATGATGGGGTTGAGCAGTTGCAAGAAATCCTTAACTCAAGTTCTACTAACATTACACAAAATTTTCACCAACAAGATGGCTTTCATGAAGGTGAAGAACAGACATGCAGTCAGAAGCCAAGTGAGAAACTGATCCACACAGACAGAAGCTAAGGCAATATATACTCTGATACTACTGAAGAATTTGAAGAAACAAGAAATCCAAAAGAAGCTAGTCATGTTCAACCACTCTCCACTATTCATCTGTTCAAAGTGAAAGTAGTGAGAAATATATTCCAGTAAACGTTACAGTTGCACAAAATGCAAGAGCTCTGGATTTCAATCATGAAGATCTTAAAGTTAAAATGCCTGCTGTAGACTCTACAGACTCTTTTAATATATTGGCATCATCAGTAAGTGTTTCTCCAAACAGTGAACTGCAGAAAGTGCATCAAATATCGACTACTTATCGCGACCTTCATTCGTCTAATTATAATGATACCACTGCAAATGAAAACTTGGTTTGGTTTGGTTTTTTTTTTTAGGAGCATTAGCAACTAAGGTCATATTGCTCTGGGATATGCAGTGGTCATTCCCTGACCTTTCCGCATCTTCCGTATTTGGTGGTGACAGGCTCGAACCCCGGTCTAATCAAGAAGCGTGTGCTACACACTGCTGCTCATTCCCACCTGGCTACGGAGGCGCACAAATGAAAACATAAGTGTACTCAGTACACAGACAAATAAATTTATGGAACTTAAATCAATGTGGTCATTTTCATTGTCATATGAGTTCCTCGTCACTTGAAAGTGCAACAGCTGTGCATAATTTGGACAGTGAACAAAAAGATCAAAATCTGGACCAGAATCAAATTTCATTCATCGAAAGGACTAAAGATGTAAAAGAAATAAAATTCAAACACGATGACAGTACTAGTTATATATCTGGTAGATTATTCACCAGTAGGACAACAGGAGTTAGTTTATCTGAGCTACCAGCTTATCACTATGAAACTACAAGATCGGTACTTCAATCGACACTTTTCCAGGTACATTTAGATATGTTGCAGTCGCAAGTAAACGTCTCTTACTTTAGTTATCATAAATCCATTGTACCTTGTCTTTCAGAAATTACGAAAATTTGTGAATGATCAATAAAATATTTACAATACAAAAGCTCTTTTATTTCAACAATATATACAAATCAAAATAACCAAAAGAAATGCGAAGGACATTTCACATAAACCATCTACCGATGAGATAGGCACTAGCACAATGGTTTTGTTAGTTTTTTTTTTTTTTTAACAACTAGGGAAATATAATGGATACATTTTTTTCATGATAAAATTTTAATATTGCAAATAAAAAATAACATGAAATACTTCCCATAACACAAATAACATAAAAACTATCACAAAACATTCCACAATATAAAAATAAATATTACATAAAAAAAAAAAAACTATTTTAGAAAAAGTACACAAAAATCACAGATTACTTGAAAAAAATTATTACGCAAATATTCAAGAAAAATTTATTCTAAAAATTGCCATATACAATTTATTAATATTAAATTTTGTTGTCTATCTTCTGCTTTGTTCAATAGCTGAGCGACGATTACAGAGGAATGATTTGACGTAACGATCCGGATCAAATTGAAGCAATGGTTTTCCATTTAGATGTATGGTCATCATAATCTGCAATGTGTTTAATTGTCAACATTATTCATTACGCTGAAAGCTCGCTCAACTTCAGCACTGGTAATCACAATGGTTTCAAAGATATTTCTGGCTTTCAAAAGGGAATTTCCCTCGATTTTAAAGATAAACTGTCTTTGACAAAATCTCTAAAATCATTCATTTTTATTACATATTTTTTATCAGGAAACTTAAATTTCTCATTCGGTTTTCACTCTCTTACCACCAAATGGAGACGAAAGTTCTTTCATATTGCACAATTTTGGGTAACATATGTTTAAAATTTCTTTCAATTCCTTGTCGTCAATAGTATCTTTATTTTCTTCATTTAATTTAAAATTACTGTTGCATTAATATGTCACGATGTATTTTTTTAAATGTGTTCTTACTTTCGATTTTGATTCCTTCAAATTCTTTCCACTTCAACGTGCTCTCAATTTTAGCTTCATAATTCCCTTCAGAATTTTTCAAATTAGCAATAGCATTGATAGTTCGAATCATTAATTTATCTGTTTTTATCATAGTGATTCTGTAAAGCTTCTGAAAGGTAAGAGAGCTCCTGCAAGATGTTGATCGTTAGTGCTAAATCATTAAGAAATTCCAGATAGAAAAGTCTGGTTTAATAATCCAGAATACAGTATTTAACTTCTGATTCAAAATGTTTGCATAAAGCACGATAATTCCTCAAACCCGCAATTGTCGTCTGCAACCTACAAGCTGCCCATTGTGGCCTGAATGTGACTGATCTTTAAGATTCCACATCAAGTTCTTTAGCAATCATCTTTAATTCATGCTAGTTTTTTGGAGATTGGCGTTTTTTTTTGTTTTTTTTTAATTATTGCCTGTATGCCATTATATTTTAAAACATTTTCTGCACAGTGAAAGCCTCGACAAAGTTTCAAAATCTGCCAACATTTCATCTTTGTAAAGTTTATGTAATATTTTAGTTGCCTCAATGCACCCCTCTCTGCGTTGCTACTGTCACTAGTTCTTTGAATACCATGAAAAATGTCGGAATCACATGGATATTCAGGTACTGTGACCACGTAAACTTAGAGACAGGAGAAATTTACTGGAAGGTGTGGATCACTCACTTCTCCGAAAAACATATCCTGTTTGTCGGGGTAAAGGGTAACCATAACGCAAGTTGACCAGAGGCTATTACCGTGTCGGGAATCTTCTTAATAATCTGACTGGATGCCTAAAGCATATTGACTAGCGCGACTTCTCGGTTGTGACTGCATAGGTTTTAGGAACACCAATAACATTGTGAAACGGTAATCCTTTCACCCTTAATTCGCACTTTCTAATTGACTAAAGGCCAGAGGTGAGAACAACGCACACAAAGTTGTCTCTCCTAATCCGTTTGTTACATGAAAATTTTCTTCATTCAACGAAAACTATTTAAATATAATTAGTAAGAGGAATTAAAAAAAATTTGCTATTAAGAAGTGGTTAAACAGAGGTCTGACTTTAATAAAATCAAAAATGAAACAATTTTAAAATACATAACTGGTTGATTTCGCCATTAAAATAATGTGGATGGGGCCGCTTGCCGCACCATAGTTTCAGCTCTGGATACTCAATAATTGCATTCAGGATTTCATTTGTAAAATAAATGATTGTCTCAACAATTGGCTCACAAATTTCAAAAAAAAAAAAATAAATAACAATTGGCTCTTGTGAGCCCATGCAAGTCCACTATACTTCACCCCTGGGTGTACCTGGTCAGCAATGATGTTTAGGTAGGTGGTAGATGCCAGAGGGCCCGGCACATGGATGACTAGACCCAGGGTATCCCAGCAGAACATCGCCCAAAGCATGACACCGCCTTCACCGGCTTGTTTTCGTCCCACAGTGCATCCAGGTGGCATCACTTCCCCAGGTAAATGAAGCACGCGTACCCGGCCATCCACATAGTGTAACAGGAAACATGATTCATTGGACCAGACGACCTTCTTCAAATCACTCAAGGTCCAGTTTTGACGCTTGCATGCCCATTGTAGGTACTGTCACCGGTGAACAATGATTAGTATGGGCACTGGGAACGGCCGGCGGCTACGCGGCTCCATTTTCAGCACGGTTCAATGTACTGTGTGTTGTGACACATTACTCCTGTCACCTGCATTCATATTAGTGGTGAGTTGCACCACAGTCGCCCTTCTGTTGCCACATATCATCCAGGAGAGCCTTTGCTCACCTCGAGATCATTGAGTTGCTGGAAATTAGTACATATATGAGTAACGAGATTGGTGAATGGAATAAAGAGTTGCTGTTATATTTAAAGGCTTAAGTTCTACAAATTGCAGCATCTGGAGACTAGGCACCTGCAAGGTGATCTGATTGAGGTGTATAAGGCCTTGAATGGTTTGAACAAGCTCAATGCTGATGGGATTCTTCCTCTTGCTCAGATTGCTCACCTGAGGACACAAATGCAAATTGAGGAAAGAAAATTGTAGAACAGAAGTGCAGAAATTTTCCTTCAGCCAGCGGGTGGTTGATAGTTGGAACAAACTTCAATCTGTCATAGTGGAGGTCGACAACTTTAATAAGTTCAAGACAGAACTAGAGAAGCATTTGGAGTGAGTGGATTGGTTAACTGGTTAGCTTTTTTTTTTCATTTTTTTAATTTGTTGATGCTATATAAGCTTGCTTTGTTGCATCATATGCCTCTACTAATGCTAATGTACGTGGTCAAGGTGAGTGGTCCTCTAGGCACCTCAGATTACAATTTGGTGATGGTCAATTCTCCAATGGTGACTTTCACTCATTGTCATTCTCAATCCTGATTTGTTTGGCATTACAAGAATACAAAATGGGATGATATGAGGTTTTTTTGTCTCTTCTTTTCCTTGGTTGGATTTCTGTTTCAAAACGTCTGATGTCAACATTTTCTCACATCTTGTCAGTGAATTATTTTTGTAGGGATGGAATCCTTTATTCCACAATGCACATTAGAATCTTATCCTTTATCTAAACCTTGGTTTTCCAATAAATATGCTAAAGCTATTTTCCTCCTTCCCTGAGTTCCTTGGACTCAGGGGAGGTACCCATAGTAGTAGTGGCATGTGATGCAAGAAAGCAAGTGTATGAGCTTGTGCAGAATCAGCCAAAAAAAAAAATCACACCATTCGCTCCAAATGCCTGTCCACTTCCTCCTTAAATTAATTCAACCTATCAACTTCCACAACGACAGATGGAAGTTTGTTCCAGCAATTAACTACCCGCTGGCTAAAGGCAAATTTCCACACATCTCTTCTACATCTATCCTTTCTTGATTTGAATTTATGCCACCTTAGGTTCGTAATCTGAACAAGTGGAAGGATCCCATCAGAATTCAGCGTGCTCGACCCATTCAAGGCCTTATACACCTCAATCAATCAGATCACCTCGAAGGTGCCTAGTCTCCAGCCACTACAATTTGCAGAATTTAAGCCTCTCTTGGTAAGAGGATCCCTTCATTCCCCTCACCAATCTTACTGCCCTTCTCTGTACACGCTCAAGTAAATCTACATCCTTCCTAAAATGAGGCCTCCACACCTGTACGCAGTACTCAAGGCATGGCCTGACCTTTGCCTTATACAAAGGGGCAATTACCTCCTTTTCCGTGCTAGCAAAATTCCTATATCTCTAACACGTGCTAGCAATATTCCTATATTCCTAACCCCATGACCTGCCCTGGCAGCCTGTCTGCATTGCTCAGAAAACTTCATCTCTGAGTGCACAATTACTCCCAGGTCTTTTTCATTTTCTACCACCTTAAGTGTAATTAAGGTGGTAGTAGTAGCACACAGTTGTGTACGTTTCTCTGGAGTTACTTAAGTGTAGTAGCACACAGTTGGTACGTTTCTCTGGAGTTACTTCTACCCATATGCAGTACTTTGCATTTTTCAAGATTAAACTTCAGTTGCCACTTCTTAGCCCATCTGCCCAAATTATCTAGATCCTCTTGCAGTAGCACACTGCCATTACTGTCATTAACAACCCTGCCAACCTTTGTATCATCTGCAGACTTCAACATTAAGCCTGATATACCTTCATCAATATCATTGAAAAATATACAAAACAACAGTGGACCCAACACCGAACCCTGTGGGACTCCACTAATAACATTAGTCCACGAAGAGCAGCACCCATTAATTACAACCCTCTGTCTTCTCCCACTTAACCATCCTTTTATTCATTGTAGCAACTTATCCTTACTACCATTCTGCTCCAATTTGTACAATAGCCTTCGACGTGCAACAGTGTCAAAAGCTTTCCTGAAATTCAAATATATGATATCAAAATTATTTTTTGCATCAGTTCCTTTGTAACCACATCGTAATACCCTATCAAATTTGTCAGACAAGACTTTCCCTTAACAAACCCATGCTGTGTCTGAATTATTACTGCAGTCTTGTCTAGATGATCCTGCAATGCATCTTTAACCAGTGACTCCATTATTTTACCCAGAAAAGAAGTTAAACTAACTGCTTAGTAATTACTCGTGTCACCTTTCGAACACCCTTTGTGAATTGGGGATACATTTGCACATCTCCAGTTTGTGGGAACCTCCCCTGAGTCCAAGGATGCTCTCATAATTATGGCTAAGGGTTTGCTTAGTTGCTTTGCTGATTCCTTTAATATAACTGGATAGATCCCATCCACCCCAGGTGCTTTTCTTATGTTTAACTTCGACAATTTCTCCTCCACTTTGCTCTCAGTTATTACAAAATCATTAAGTATCCTGCTACAATTTGATAACCTCCTGCCATTTTCAAACCTTAATAATTCTTCATGTGTGAATGTAGATGCAAAATACACATTCAGTTTGTTTGCTATCTGAGCAGGATCATCAACAGTCGAACCATCGATGTCAAGTGGACAAATCAGATTCATCCCCTTCCTTTTAGAGTTTATATAAGTAAATAAATCCTTGCTGTTTTTCTCAGCATCTTTTGCCAAGGATTTCTCGTAATCTGCCTTCGCCTGCCTAACCTCCTTTGTGACCTGATTACAAATTTTGAAAAACATTTTGAAAGACTGGAGATGTGCAAATGTGACCCCAATTCACAAAGGAGGATCAAAAGCTGACACAGTTCTGACGTAGAGCGGATATCATCTTTTAAGGGCATAAAAGGTGATATAGTTGTACACGTTGCCACTAATGATATTAAGAGTAGGAGTCCAGCGGAATTACTTAACAAGTACAGATCACTGTTGAAAAAAAGCCGTGAATTAGGGTTGAATTTGAAAGTGTCTGCAATTCTGCCCAGACACAATAGGAGGGAGTATATGATGAGAGCACTGTCGATCAATTCGGCCCTGGAAAGGTTGTGCAAGGCTGAAGGGTAGAATTTTTTTCAGCATAGTCTGTACTTGTTAACAGGAGAGACTCCTTCTACATGGATGGGATACACTTAAATAGAAAGGGGTGCAAGAATGTTTGCTGATGCTATCGAGGCAGTGTTAGGTGGGTCGGAAAACTGCAAGATTGGGAGATACAAGGACTACTAGATTAACAGTAGCCACTGGCAGAGGTGAAAGTGATTTTTTTTTTTTTTTTTTATGAGAACCCCAAACACGAAAGGTATCAAAACCTATAGTACTTAGTACGGTGCATGGGTTGAAGGAGAAGTATGGGGAGAGGGGAGTGGGGGTGGAGGATCCGGAAACTTTGCTCTAGAGACTAAATATGGGTTTCACCACTTCAAGCCTCCAATAAGCAAATTGGTGGTATTTCACCGGTTGATCAAAGTCATCTACCACCTGATTCTTGCACTGCATCTATTGGAATGAGCAGCAGCCTGGAAAATAAGATGCAGGATATTTCAGAGACTGCTGGGAATCACTGGGGTACAAGTAAACACATGGGTTGTGTTAGGGTAGCTAAGAAAAAGAAAAGGTGCATGTATATTTGCGTGTACACCAATGCTAGGAGTTTAGTAAATAAATTTGATGAATTTGAGGTATTGCTCAAAACATCAAAGGCAGATATTGTTGGGATTTCAGAGACTTGGTGTCACACAGATATAAGGAATGCAGAACTGGAATTTGGGGAGTACAATGTCTACAGAAAGGATAGGAAGAGAGGAGGGGTTATGCTATTAGTTAAGAAATACATAAAATCCAAGGAAGTGAAGCCAGTCCGACATCGCTGGACAGTGCAGTGTCGAGTCAGTTTGGTGTGACATAAGCATTGGGAGATCAAAATTGAGAGTAGGAGTGTGCTAGGCCTAATGACTCTGATGAGTATAATAAGAAACTGTACAGGAAAATAGAGTGGGCCAGTAAATCAGAGTGTCTTATAATGGGGGATTTTAATTTCCCAGATATTGACTGGAATTTGGGGGCTGGTCACTCACACACTAGCAAGGCTTTTGTGGATTTAATGGATGACTGTTTTCTACATCAGCATGTTCGGGAGGCAACTAGAGGGAGTAATACTCTTGATTTGATTATCAGTAGTGATTCTTCATGCATTAAGAATCTGCAGATAAATGAACCACAAGGTGGCAGTGATCACAGTGTGCTGAAATGGGAATTACTCAAAGAGGTAACTACCATTAGGGGTAAAGGGAAGGGTTATTGCTTTCGTAAAGGCGACTACGATGGACTGAGACAGTATTTAAATTCTATACAGTGGGACCAACCAATGATGTTACCAACAGCAAATTCAAAATGGAAAGCATTCAAAGCACTTATCTTGGAAGCTACTAGGCTTTACACACCAACTAAGAAATATTGCTCAAGGTTTAGGCCTAAATGGATGTCAGATGAACTAATGAGACATATGGCAGAGAAGAAAAATGCATAGGATACATACAAATTAACACGTGACACAAAAGCCTATGATAGATACAAGTTGATCTGTAACCAAGTTACAAAGGAGGTTAGGCAGGCGAAGGCAGATTACGAGAAATCTTTGGAAAAGAATGCACAGAAAAACAGCAAAGAGTTCTTTACTTATGTAAACTCTAGAAGGAAGGAGATGAATCGGATTGATCCACTTGATATCGATGAGTCAACTGTTGAGGATCCTGCTCAGGTAGCTAAAAAACTAAATGAATATTTTGCATCGACATTCACACATGAGGAGTTATTCAGCAAGGGGAATGCCAGAAGTATGTTCAATTCTGGCAGTAAGCTAGAGAATCTTGTAATAACTGAGAGTAAAGTGGAGGAGAAATTGTTGAAGATAAACACAAGAAAGGCACCTGGGGTGGATGGGATCTATCCAGTTATATTAAAGGAGGCAGCAAAGGAAATAAGCAAACCCTTAGCCATAATTATGAGAGCTTCCTTGGACTCAGGGGAGGTACCCATGGACTGGAGATGTGCAAATGTGACCCCAATTCACAAAGGAGGATCAAAGGGCGACACAAGTAATTATAGACCTGTTAGTTTCACTTCTGTTCCCGGAAAATTAATGGAGGCACTAGTTAAAGAAGCACTGCAGGATCATCTAGAAAAGACTTCAGTTATAGTTCAGACACAGCATGGTTTTGTTAAGGGGAGGTCTTGCCTGACCGATTTGATTGGATACTATGATGAAGTCACAAAAGAGCTGGATGCAGGGAATAACTTTGATATTATATACCTGGGATCTTAGAAATGCTTTTGATACTGTTGCACAAGGAAGACTGCTGCACAAATTGGAGCAGTGTGGCATTGGAGGCAAATTGCTGCTATGGACAAAGGGGTGGAATAAATTTTTTCTGTTTATACTCCGGCACGACAACCAAATCAGTACAGTTTACAATAAATCGTCAATACAAACATTTATCATATTTAGTAGTCACGGGCTTGAACCCCGGTCCACTCAAGGAACGCGTGCTATGCACTCTCGCTCCTGACCACTCGGCTACGTCAGGCCTACAAAGGGGTGGTTGAGGGGGAGAAGACAGAGAGTGGTAATCAATGGACACTGCTCATCGTGGACTAATGTTATAGTGAAGTCCCTCAGGGTTCAGTATTGGGTCCATTATTGTTTTCTGTATTTATAAATGTATTGATGATGGTATATCAAGCTTAATGTCCAAGTTTGCAGACGATACGAAGGTTGGCAGGGTTGTCAAGGACACTACGCTGCTGTAACAGGATCTTGAAAGGTTGGGCACATGGGCTGAGAGGTGGCAAATGAAGTTTAACATTGACAAATGTAAAGTACTACATATGGGAAACAGAAACCCCAGAGCAACGTATCAACTCTGTGGTACTACACTGATAGTGGTAGAGAATGAAAGGCACCTGGGGGTGGTTGTGCAGGCAGATATGAAGTTCTCTGGGCAGTGCAGACAGGCTGCAAGAGTAGCTCATGGTGTATTGTCAATGATATATAGGAATTTTTCTAGCAGGGATAAGGAGGTGATTATTCCCTTGTATAAGGCAATGGTCAGGCCACACCTAGAGTACTGTATACAGGCCTGGAGGCCTCATTTCAAGAAGGATGTAGAGCTGCTGGAACGAGTACAGAGAAGGGCAACAAGATTAGTGAATGGAACAAAGGGGTGCTCATATGAAGAAAGGCTTAAGTTTTGCAAACTACAGTGTCTGGAGACTAGGCACCAGCGAGGTGATCTGATAGAGGTGTACAAAGCCTTGAATGGTTTGAGCATGCTCAATGCTGATGGGATTCTTCCTGTTGCTCAGAATAATCACCTGAGAGGGCATAAATTCAAATTGAGGAAAGACAGATGTAGGATAGATGTGCGGAAATTTGCCTTATCCAGCAGGTAGTTTGGTTGGTGGAACAGACTACCATCCCTTGTTGTGGAAGTTGATAGCCTAAATAAATTTAAGGCTCAGCAGGACAGGTATTTCGAATGGAGGGGTGAAGTGGAAGTGTTTTTTTTTTGGCTGATGCTGCATAAGCTTGCTTTCTTGCATCGTATGCCTCTGCTAATGCTATTCAAGAGAAGATTGTTGCATATCGTAATTGGCTTGTTTCAAAATCTCCAAGTTTATTGTCTGCCTTCACCAAAGCTCGCAACAATTGAAAAGCAGTTATCAATAATTCCAAACTAAGTTTTGAACAGGCTAAGAGTAGAAAACTTGCTTCTTGTATAAATGGCAGCTGAGCATTGTAGTCTGTTGATAAAGCTATTGGCCGCAACTTCTGCTCTCTCTGTTCACACCTCAGTCAAAACCAGATCATTCTATTGCCACTTCAGCTAAGGATAAAGTTGACCTGCTAGCATTCTATTTTTCTTCCAACTAGTGTATCGATGACCTTGTTAAACCACCTCCCACTATTTCCAGTACACCACATTCAATGCCTCCTGTGGTCTTCTACCATTAGCATTAGTAGCGGCATATGATGCAAGAAAGCAAGCTTATGCAGCATCACCCAAAAAAAAAAAAAAAAACACCACTCCCATTTCACCTCTCCATTCGTTCGAAATACCTGTCCAGCTGAGCTTTAAATTTATTTAGGCTATAAACTTCCACAACAAGGGATGGAAGTCTGTTCCACCAACCAACTACCCGCTGGCTAAAGGCAAATTTCTGCACTTCTATCCTACATCTGTCTTTCCTCGATTTGAATTTATGCCCTCTCAGGTGATTATTCTGAGCAAGAGGAAGAATCCCATTGGCACTGAGCATACTTAAACTATTCAAGGCTTTATATACCTCTATCAGATCACCTCGCCGGTGCCTAGTCTCCCGACATTGTAATTTGCAAAACTTAAGCCTTTCTTCGTAAGAGCAACCCTTTGTTCCATTCACTAATCTTGTTTCCCTTCTCTGTACTCGTTCCAGCAGCTCTACATCCTTCTTGAAATGTGGTCTCCAAACCTATATACAAACCTGTATAACAAGAGGACTCAGGATTTTGAAGAATCTTGATGCTCAGAAAGTGCCAGGTCCTGATGGTATTTCTGCACTTGTTCTCAAAACATGTGATTCTGAACTTACTCCTGTTCTGTGTCACCTTTTTTCACTTTCTTATTCCAAAGGTGTTTTTCCTTCTGCTTGGAAATTTGCTCATATCCAGCCAGTTCCTAAAATGGGTGACAAATCCCTCCCATCCAATTATTGTCCCATTGCAATTACTTTCACCCTTTCTAAAGTAATCAAGAAAGCAGTTAACTGTCAATGCTTAAACTATCTAGAAACCTTCCATCCGAGCAATGATTGCCAGTATGGATTCCCTCAGTGTCAATCCACTGGTGATATTCTGGCTTATTTTACCCATCTATGGACAAATTCAATGGAAACGTTTGGCAAAACTTAAGCAGTTGATCTTAAAATTTCAATGGCTTTTGATCGTGTTTGGCCTAAAGGTCTTCTAAATAAGCTTCCACCTTATGGTTTTCCAACTGCTGTTTTTTAATTTGGTATCCAGTTTTCTCTCTGACCGCTAACTTCGGGTGAGAGGATATGTCTCTCTGTCTTTGACCTTTTTCACTAATGCTGGTGTTCCCCAAGGTTCACTTCTTTTATCCACTCTTTCTCCTTTGTATATTAATGACCTTCTTCCATTGAATGGGAATCCTATCCATAGTTTTGCTGATGATATCACATTGCATTCCACTTTCAAGTTAGAGAAACCTTGCCCACCACAAACAGCTTCAACTTCTCAAATATCCACTATCAATTCCTTAAATGCTGATCTCCAGGTAATTTTCCAGTAGAGCAAAGATAATGTAGTTGATTTCAATCCTTCTAAAATGCAGGCCTGTCTTATATCATCAAAAAGTATTCTTCTGCTCCTATGCTTAACTTCAATGACACTCCAATTTCTAGGCAAGATCATATATCTCTATTGGGGATTACTCTGACTTCTAATCTCTCTTGGCATAAGCATCTAAAAAACTGGATTTTTTCTTTTGCTCTTGGTGTTACTTTTCTTCCAAACAGCTGTTCACTCTGTACAAATGGCAAATCCGCCCCACTATAGAATATTGTTCCCACATCTGGGCAGTGCCCCCAAAACCTCTCTCAGGCATCTAGATTCCATTCATAAGAGGGCAGTTAGGTTAAATAAGGTGTCATCTCTAACAGAGTCTCGCCACTCGTTGTGTCATAGACGTACTGTTTCTGCTGCATGCCTTTTCTACAGATACTTCCATGTGCACTGTTCTTTGGAATTGGCTTCTGTAATTCCTGCTCTCTCTTCCAAAATAGTTCAAACACATACAACAACCAGTCAACATACTTTTATTGTCTAACTTCAAACTCAAAGAACCAACTTTTTTCTTCTTCATTTATCCACTCTTTTATTGAATTTCCTGAAAATTACAGTTCTACAGAAATTCAATCTAATATCAACAATTTCAAAGTCAATTCTACAGAAATTCAATCTAATATCAATCCATCTGATTCTCCTGTTTAAAGATGTAGCTGAAATAAATTCCTTCATTAGGGTATTTTTATTTCAGTAATTTTATTTCTCTTAGACCCTCTCACTCTCTCATACAGTAAACCTACTTGTATTCAACTGTAAGTGCAATTTTTTTTTTCCAGGTGGGGGAAAATAGGTACAGTGATCTCAAGAAATATAGAGTCCAGTTTTCGAATGTACACTAACAACAAAAAATGAAATAAGATTATCACCATACTCGACACAAATTCTTCCACTGATGGAATATATTCCTTTTCCAAAAGTGCTGAACAGTTCATTCTTCTTCTGTACCACTTTGCGAAATCTTCTATAATCCATATGCATCATTCATCTTGAAGAGAAATATTTTTTTCATTAAGCAATAGCAATATAATTAATATTATAATTTAAATTAATTTCAAATACACCCTAGACCCAATATAACATGAATGATGGGGTCCAAAATTTTGGACCGTGTTATAAGTGAGTCTGCATTATATATACCGAAATTACACATACTTGCATAAACTTACCAATGTTTGACCATTATAAAAAAAAACCACCTAAAGGTTGTAACTACAACTAATGATCATTACACGTGAATGAATGAAAATATATAAAAAAAAATGTAGCAATTATATACATTTTTTTGATTTTGCACACAACCAAGCCCACACATGCAAAGTTGAAAAATATCTGCACTCTATCATTATCAATTTAAAAAAAAAAACACATTGATAAAGCTCTTAAAGATTAAGATTGTGGAAATAACAAGACATGCAATTTGACAGAGCAATAACTATCTGACATGAGCACTCGATGAAGTCTACAAAATACTCTGTTACATTGTGGTTTTTTAAATAAATGAATACAGAGTTATGTGCTCTGTTATCTCCAGTTCCTTCTGTTTTGAAATTTTAATAATTGATTTAAAATGAAGGAAATGAATTCTATTAACATTCTCTAACTCTAGTCATGAAAGTGCAGTTTCCATGGCTGCTAAAGCCTCTGTTAGTTTGGGATGTGGCGCCTCCATAGCCAGGTGGGCAAGAGCAGCAGTGCGCAGCATACGCTTGTTGATTAGACCAGGGTTTGAGACCGTGCCCACCAAATACGGAGGATGTGGAAAGGTCAGGAAATGACCACCGCATATCTCCGGGGCAATATAGCCTTAGTTGCTAATGCTCCTAAAACCAAATAATAACAATAACAATGGAATGTGGAGAAAGTGGCGTGTCACCTTCCTCCTCGGCACTGCTGTTACAAGATGTGGCTTCAGTTTGGGCCTTGAAACTCGGAGCATTTGCTGCAATCATCTGGTCACTTAAGCGTTCATAGGTAGGTCAATCATTGTCAATATGGGTCCAGTCATAAATGTTGTGATTGCCAGACTGTGTAACCAGTTCCTGATAAACTACATTTGCCTTACGGACATCCTCTTGAATAAACCCCTCAAACTCTTCCTCTGAGTCAGACTACACTACTTCATCTTTTTCTTGTTTCTCTGAGCCAGGTGCAATTAAAAATGCTTCATGCAAACTTTACCCCAATACTTCTCAATTGTAGATGGCAATATGGTTCTCCATGCCTTCTTGGCCTAGTCAAAACCACTAGCCAGTGTGAGCTTCTGCAGGCATTCACTTATGGATATTTACTCATAAATTATTCTTTTGATTAAATTTTTCCTGTAGTGCATCTTGGAGATCAATATAATGCCTAGATCCAAAAGCTGGATCTTTGAAGTTGTATTTTGTTTGGCAACTAGCTCACCTTTATTTAACAGCCACAGTTTGTGGTTTTTTGCAGGAGGGTGGGAAAAACAATTGTCCAGCAGCAAAAGTGCTTTAGGTTCCATATTTTTCTTTCTTAAATGAGTAAACACATCTGTGTTTACTCAATGGTTTCATGAACGTTTTGTGCCACATGGCACAAAAAGTTCATGAAACCATTGCTAAAAAATCTCTGCTATCATCCAGGTATTCCCTACTGTGGTGATACGAAACACTAACATATGCATGTTTTTTGTGGTGGAAACACCTTGTCACCTTCCATTTTCCTACACACAGTGATTTGGGCTTATGCATGTGCTGGTTTTATTGATGAAAAACAGCAATGCCCCCTATCCTTCATCACTTTCAAGCCCTGTTCAAGCCTTTTTTTCATTGAATTTACAAACTAGTATCTTATCGGGAAGTATGCAATAACAAAGTCCTGTTTCATTGCAATTGTAAATTTGTTCTGGAACACAGCCGCCTTCTTGTATAATAAATTTTAATTGTGATAGTAATCAGCAGCCTTGGTGTCTGTAGATCGAATTTCGAATATATTGGATCTATAGTGCATTAAATAAGAATATAACAAGTCTAAAAGTACTTGAATATAGAAAATTACAGTACATCAGTTCATTAGTTCAATTTGAAAGGTGGGCTACTTTTCTTTTCTGCAAGTTGTTCTCATAGCACTTGTAATCAGTTTCCCCCTTTGTTTCAGTGCATGTAAACCAAAATATTTATTTCTAATAGGGTATTGCTGATAAAATGAAAAAGTCAGTAAATTATTTTATACATTCAAAATAACATTTATATATTTAAAATTTTCGTTATATCAGTAATTTATATTGGATTAATAAAGATACTAGGAAATTATTGAACTATAAACTGCACAACTTACCTGAAAGATGTTGGCAAACCACTGGAAGCCACATCAAATCTTTCATATAACAGTAGCACATAATAATAATAGTACTCTTCCAAGAGCTGAATGAGCACTAGTCAAAAATAAAATAATTAATTAAGGCACGTGAAATATAATTTACATAATAAAAATAAACTAAAATATAATTTACACAATAAAAATAAACTGACAAAATAAATATTAAACTCCTTCAAAAAAGCTATATACAAATTAAATAAATAAAAACAAAAATCAATAAAACAGAATGGTGATTTACAACAATGTATACTGTCAACCAGTACAAGCCCACTTTTTATAATTCAGAATACTTGTAAGTTGAATATTGGCATTAGCAGTAACAAATGATGCAAGAAAGAAAGCTTATACAGCATCAGCCAAAGAAATAAAAAAAAAAGACACCTCATATTTCCCTTATTCATTCCCTCCAATAGTTTGTCTAGTTCTTCCTTGAATTTATTTAAGCTATCAACTTCCACAACAACAGATGAAAGTTTGTTCCAGCAATCAATCACCCACTGGCCAAATGCACATCTTCTGCAACAGTCCTACCTCAATTTGAATTTGTGTCCTGTGTGTGTGTCAGTAAGAGGATGGTTGGTTGGTTATTAGGATTTTTATGGCGCATCAGCATCTAAGGCTATAGTGCACCAAGTCAGTAAGAGGAAAAACCCATCAGCATTGAGCTTGCTCAATCCATTCAAAGCCTTAAACAATTCAATCAGATCACCTCGCAGGTGCCCAGTTTCCAGATGCTGCAATTCGCAGAACTGAAACCTTTCTTGGTAAGAGCACCCCTTTGTTCCCATCACCAATCTCACTGCCCTTCTCTGTACTATGAACTGAATTTCAATGAAGAAGTCAAATTTGAATGTGAAATTGAACAGAGGAGATGAATTTCAATGAGAGCAATTCAATTTGAATGAGAGACTATTTTTTTTTCTTGACTTGAGCAGAAAAAGCCTGTGGCTTCCATGTACCATATAGCCAATGTTGATACTACTTATAATATAACAACTGAATTTGAATAACTGAGTGTGAACAAAATAATAATAACTAATGCTAGAAGCACTGTAAATAAATTTGATGAATTTGAGGTACTGATTAAATCATCAAATGCAGACATTGTAAGAATAGTAGAAACATGGTGTCAGTCAGACATAAATGATGCGCAATTTGAATATGGGGAGTACAAAGTATACAGGATAGGAGAGGTGGAAGGGTAGTGCTCTTAGTTAAGAAGCATATTAAATCTAAGGCAGTGCATCCAGTTGACATGGGTGACAAGTGCAATGCTGAGTCAGTTTGGTGTGATGTAAGCACTGGGAAAACAAAACTGAGAGTAGGAGTGTGTTATAGGCCTAATTATGTGTTAGAAAGAATACTTGATGAGAATCAACCGAAAGAGCAAGCTGGCTTTAGGACAGGATTCTCAACTATGGATCACCTTCACGTAATATCACAGCTAATGGAGAAAGCAAATGAATATAAAACACCATTATGCCTGGCATTTGTGGATTATGAAAAGGCATATGACTCCATACAGCATAAGGCAATGTTTCGAGCACTGGAAAGACAAGGCAGAGATACCATGCATATTATGATTTTGAAGAAAATATATGAGAATGCTACCTCTTTTATTAGACTAGACAAAGACAGCAGGAAATTTAAAATTGAGAAAGGAGTTCGACAAGGGGAGACAATATCTCCGAAGCTGTTTACTGCTGCCCTTGAGGAAGCTTTCAGAAGATCAGACTGGTCGCAGAAAGGAGTCGATGTGAACAGAGAGTACCTAAACCATTTACGATTTGCAGATGACATTGTGGTCATAAGCCACGATCCCAAAGAATTATAGGAAAATATTAATCAGTTTTGCACAGTTAGTAAGGATTTTGGACTAAAGATGAATAATGGCTAAAACAAAAGTAATGATGAACAAGTATGCCACAAAAATGGAAATAATGATTGAAGGAGCAGTAATTGAAAAGGTGGAGTCATATACTTATCTGGGACAAGTTATTAGCTGTAATAATGATAAATGGCTGGAAGTCAAGAGAAGAATAAATTTTGGATGGATAGCATTCAGGAAATATAGTCACATACTGAAAAGCAATATCTCAGTTTGTCTGAAACGTAAAATAATGAACCAATGTATACTCCCCACCATGACTTATGGAAGTGAAACTTGGGCACTCACCAAAAGAATGGAAGAGAAGCTGAGAACTACACAGCGAAGAATGGAACGAATTATATTGGGAATCAGACTGTTAGATAAGAAGAGAAACACATGGATTAGGCAGCAAACTCAAGTAAAGGACATTCTTATCAAAACTAAAGAACTAAAATGGTCTTGGGCAGGACACACAGCTCGAAGACATGATGACAGATGGACTAAGAAAATAACAGAATGGTACCCAAGAGGAGCTAGAAGAAAACCTGGAAGACAAAGGCAGAGATGGATAGATGAAATTCATATGTTTGTGGGTAATAAATGGATGGCCAGTGCTCAAAACAGAAGGAGCTGGAAAGTTGCTGGAGAGGCCTTCATCCTGCAGTGGATTGAAAACGGCTGATGATGATAAGCCTAATGACTGTGATGAGTATACAAAATAGCTAAATAAACGAAATATCTAAATAAAGAAACTGAGTCAGTCAGCAAATCAGAATGTCTCATAATGGGGGATTTTAACTATCCAGATTGTTAATTGGAATTGGTGGGTTGGCTGCTCATGCATTAGCAAGACTTTTGTATATTTTTGGATGATTGTTTTCTACAGCAGCATGTTAGAGAGATAATGAGATGAAGAGTACCAAGTACAATGACAGAAGATGTTAACAAGGAATGGGAAAAATTTAAGAAAGTGATGGTACAAACTGCTGTACAGGTATGTGGGAGAACTGGAGGAATCAGAAAAGAAAGAGAGATACTTGTAGAATGACAGTGCTAAAAAGGGCAGGAAACTGATGAATGATGCTTTCAGGAAATTTATAAAAACAAAATTGGAAAAGAACAGAAAGGCATATAATGAGAAGAAAAAAGAAGCAAAGAGAATTGTAAAAGAGGAAAAGGACAAAAGTTGGATGGAGTTTACACAAAAATTAGAGGAGGATATTAATGGAAATTAAGATGATATACGGGATGTTGAGGAATAAGAAAAGGAACAATGAAGAACCAGGGTTCCTAGTTGATACAGGTGGTTCCTGGTAATGCAGTAGTGTGGAGTCTTAATGGTAATTTTCCTAAATTAATTATCAGTGCCAAGCAGCTCCCCTTGAGGATGATTGAACAGACTTCAAAGATGGTCAGAGACATGGCAGCTATGTTTTAATGCTGCTAATGGGAGTTTCCTCCTCCACTGTTTTTAATTCAACCCTCAAATAAATAGGGGGTTAAATTAAAAACACTGGAGGAGGAGGAAAGGGATCTAGACATTGAAATACAGGCAGATACCAAGTTTGAACAGTGTAAACAAGCAGCCAGGAAAGCCCATGGTGTCCTAATGTTGATTTATCAAACATTATCCTGTAGACATGGGGAGGTCATAATCCCACTGTATAAGGCAACTGTTGTTGTTTTGGTTTTTAGGAGCATTAGCAACTAAGGCCATATTGCTCTGGGATATGTGGTGGTCATTCCCTGACCTTTCCGCATCGTCCGCATTTGGTGGTGACGGGCTCGAACCCCGGTCTAATCAAGAAGCATGTGATATGCACTACTGCTCCTTCCCCCCTGGCTACGGAGGTGCCCATAAGGAAATTGTAAGACTACATTTGGAATACTGTGTTCAAGTATGGAGACTTCATCTGAAAAAAGACATCAAGCTTCTTGAAAGGGTCGAAAGACGGGCAACTAGAATGGTGAGATCGGCAGATAGATAGCAATACGAGGAAACACTGATTATGTGGGCTACAGAACTTGGCAACCAGGCACCTCAGAGGTGACCTGACTGAAGTTTATAAGGCTCTGAGAGGGATTAGTAAAATAATTGAAGGTGAAATTCTCACCACAGAAATGGAACAAAAAAACAGAGGAAGAAATGAAAATTGAGTATTTAACTAATTTGATTAATCCCGTCAAGAAGACAAAATAAGTGTACTTATTATTATTATTATTATTGGCCATATGGTACAAGGAAGCCTAAGGCTTATGCTGCACCAGCCAAAAAAAAAAAAATCCCAAGTTACCCCCTGAGAGAGAGAGAGAGAGAGAGAGAGAGAAGTAGAAAGGAATCACCAAGAAAGAGAAGAATGATGATATCCAGCTCAAGACCCTGGGTTTGCCAAGCCCATACTCACCAGATGTGAGCCCCCAGGGTTTTGAGGAATATATGCACAAACCAATAGGATTACTTCTCTAATTAGGCTGCAGATAGTGAACTGATGGTCACTGCTTAAACAGTGCCTGATTGAACTTAACACAGAAAACTAAATACTGAAAACTAGACTAGAGATAAGACTAAACTAAACTAGTGAAGAGAAAAATACTTATCAAATGAAGGACACATTAAGCTATGCTCAATCTGTAAAGGTTAATAGAAAATAGGCCTGTGCCAAGTCTAAACAAATACACAAGCAGACAAATAAAAAAAAAAGAAAGCAACTCTATCATCCTCAAAGAAGCAATGACTCTGCCCACAAATCCAGTGAAGCAGATAAAGATACAGTGGAAACAAAATTGAGGCTTCATCTGAAGGCAAATAAAGGTTAACAACATACAGAAAATTAGGGACAATGGAATTTTAATTGAGGTAGCATTAGCATTACTGCAAGGAAGCAAGCTTATATAGCATCAGCCAAAAAAAAAAAAACAACCTTTATTTCACCCATCCACTGACTCCAAATGTTTGTCAAGTTATGCCTTCAATCTATTTAAGCTATCAACTTCTACAATGACAGATGGAAGTTTGTTCCAGCAATCAACCACCCGCGGGCTAGAAGCAAACTTCCGTACATATATCCTACACCCATCTTTCCTCAATTTGAATTTATGCCCTCTCAGGCAATTATTCTGAGAAAGAGGAAGAATCCCATCAGCATTGAGCATGCTCAAACCATTCAAAGCTTTATACACCTCAATCAGATCACACCTCGCAGGTACCTAGTCTCCAGACACTGTCATTTGCAAAACTTAAGCCTTTCTTTGTAAGAGCAATCACTAATCTTGTTGCCCTTCTCGGTACTCGTTCCAACAGCTCTACATCTTTCTTAAAATAAAGCCTCCAGACTTGTATACAGTACTCAAGGTGCGGCCTGATCATTGCTTTATACAAGGGGATAATGACATCCTTATCCCTGCTAGAAAAATTCCTGTATATCATTGACAAGACACCATTAGCTACTCTTGCACTCCATCTGCACTGCGCAGAAAACTTCATATCTGCTTGCACAATTACCCCCAGGTCCTTTTCATTCTCTACCACTGTCAATGTAGTACCACAGAGTTGATACATTACTCTGGGGTTACTACTTCCATTATGTAGTACTTAACATTTGTCAATTTTAAACTTCATTTGCCACCTCTCAGCCCATCTGCTCAAACCCTCCAGATCCTGTTGCAGCAGTGCACTGTCATTATTGTCATTAACAACCCTGCTAACCTTCGTATCGTCTGCAAACTTGGACATCAACCCTGATATACCATCATCAATATCCTTTATAAATATAGAAAACAACAATGGACCCAACACTGAACCCTGAGGGACTCCACTAATAACATCAGTCCACGAAGAGCACTGTCCATTTATTATCACTCTCTGTCTTCTCCCACTCAACCATCCCTTTATCCATAGCAGCAATTTGCCACCCTCCGATGCCACCCTGCTCCAATTTGTGCAGCAGTCTTACATGTGCAACAGTATCAAAGGATTTTCTAAGATCTAAAAATATGATATCAAAGCTATTCTTTGCATTCAGTTCCTTTGTGACTACATCATAGTATCCAATCAAATTGGTCAGACAAGACTTCCCATAACAAAACCCATGCTGTGTCAAAGCTATAACTGAAGTCTTGTCTAGATGATCCTGCAATGCTTCTTTAACCAGTGCCTCCATTAATTTCCCTGGAACAGAAGTCAAACTAGCAGGTCTGTAATTACCTGTCGCCCTTTGATCCTCCTTTGTGGATTAGGGTCACATTTCCACATCTCCAGTCCATAGGTACCTGCCCTGAGTCCCGGGAAACTCTCATAATTATGGCTAAGGGTTTGCTTACTTCCTTTGTCACCTACTTTAATATAACTGGATAGATTCCATCTACCCCAGGTGCCTTTCTTATGTTTATCTTCAACAATTTCTCCTCCGCTTTACTCTCAGTTCTTGCAAGATTCTCTAGCTTACTGCTAGAGTTTAATACACCTCTGGCATTCCGCTCCCTGTATAACTCCTCATGTGTGAATGTAGATGCAAAATATTCATTTGGTTTGTTATCTACCTGAGCAGGATCATAAACAGTTGAACCATTGATATGAAGTGGACCAATCTGATTCATCTCCTTCCTTCTACAGTTTACATAAGTAAAGCACTCTGATGTTTTTCTTTGCACCCTTTACCAAAGATTTCTTGTAATCTGCCTTCACCTGCCTAACCTCCTTGACTTGGTTACAGACCAGCTTATATGTATCATAGGCTTCCATGTCACCAACTAATTTATATCTATCCCATGCATTTTTCTTCTCTGCCATATGTCTCATTAGTTCATCTGACATCCATTTAGGCCTAAACCTTGAACAATATTTCTTAGTTGGTAAGAAAAGCCTAGTAGCTTCCAAGATTAATTCTTTGAATACTTCCCATTTTGAATTTGCTGTTGGAAAAATTTTCAGTTGATCCCACCGTATAGAATTTAAATACTGTCTGAGACCACCGTAGTCACCTTTACGAAAGCAAAAACCCTTCCCTTCAAAGAGGTAACTACCATCAAGGGATGGTAGATACCTCTGAGTAAATCCCACTTCAGCACACTGTGATCACTGCCACCTAGTGGTTCCTTTATCTGCAGATTCTTAATGCATGAAGAATCACTACTGATAATCAGATCAAGGGTATTAATCCCTCTAGTTGCCTCCCGAACATGCTGATATAGAAAACAATCATCCAATATATCCACAAAAAGCCTTGCTAATGTGTGAGTGATCAACCCACAAATTCCAGCCAATCTCTGGGAAATAAAATCCCCCATTATAAGACACTCTGATTTACTGACCCACTATTTGTCTGCACAATTGCCCATTGTCCACCAACATCAATTGAATGCACTTCCTTAGATTTTATGTGTTTTTTAACTAACAACATAACCCCTCCTTCCTTCATGTCTATCCTTTCTGTACACATTGTACTCCCCATATTCCAATTCTGCACTGCTTATGTATGTGACACCATGTCTCTGATATACCAACAATATCTGCCTTTGATGTCTTGACTAGCACTTCAAGCTCATTGAATTTATTAACTATACTCCTAGCATTGGTGTACATGCAAGTATACATGCCCCTGTTTCTACTCTTAGTTACCCTAACATAGCCCATGTATTTATTTGTTAAACTATGACTCCCAGCAGTCCTGGAAATCCCCATTACCTTGCTTTCCAGGCTGCTGCTCAATTGCATCTCAATAAAAGCAGTGCAAGAATCACTTTCATCTCTGCCAGCGGCTACTGTTAATCTATTAGTTTGTGTATTCCCCCCCAAACTAGCAGTTTTCAGACCAACCTAACTCTGTCTCAATAGCATCAGCAAATATCCTTGCACCCTTTCTATTTAAGCGTGTCCCATCCCTGTAGAAGCAGTCTCTCCTGTTATCAAGCAAAAGCAAGTAGCTGTCAAAGATTTGAAAAAGATAATGAACCATCCTGAGGTTGAAAATTTGGGCTTGCTATCTGAAAAGCCAAGAGGCTTGTTGTTGTTGTTATTTGGTTTTTAGGAGCATTAGCAACTAAGGCCATATTGCTCTGGGGATATGCGGTCGTCATTCCCTGACCTTTCCGCATCCTCCATATTTGGTGGCTCCAGGCTCAAACCCCGGTCTAATCAAGACACGTGTGCTACGCACTGCTACTCCTGCCCACCTGGCTATGGAGGCGCCGAGCCAAGAGGCAAAAATACCCATATTATGTTTGACATATCATAAGCAGTATCAGAAAAAGATCTAATGTTGGATATTTACCTCATTGTGTCAAATTCATCTGTTGTCTCTACCGTTCTCCCAACTCCACTAATCACTTGGAGCTCTTTGACTTCCTCTCTTTGCAATTTGACTTTCTCCAGTCCAACTTTCCTAACAGTGAGGTAATTTTCCTTGGTGATTTTAATGTTCACAACTCCAGCTGGCTTCCATTTTCTAGTCACACCGACCCAGCAGGTCGAGATGCTGAGGCTTTTGCAATTACTAATGACCTAGCACAGATTGTTCATTTACCTACAAGAATACCGGACAATCCTAATCATACAGCCAATACGCTTGATCTTTTTCTAACAAACAACCCTTCTAAGTACACGGTCGAATTGAGAGGTCCTTTAGGCACTTCATATCACAACTTGGTGATATGTCTCTTCTCCAATGGAACCTTTATCTCATGGCTATTCCCAACCACGTGTTGTTTGGCATTACAAGAATGCAAAATGGGATGACCTGCGAGACTTCTTTTCTTCTTTTCCTTGGTCGGATTACTGTTTCAAAACTTCTGATGTCAACGTTTGCTCAGATCGTGTCAGTGAAATTATACTTGCAGGAATGGAATCCCTTATCCCACACTCCACTTTAAAATCTCGTCCTTTATCTAAACCTTGGTTTTCCAATAAATGTGCTAAGGCTGTCCAAGAGAAGAATGTTGCATATCGTAATTGGCTTGTTTCTAATTCTTCAGTTTCATTTTCTGCCTACACCAAAGCTCGCAACAGTTGTAAAGCAGTTATTAATCAGTCAAAACTAGAGTTTGAACAGGTTAAGAGTAGAAAACTTGCTTCTTGCCCTAATGGTAGCCGAGCATTCTGGTATCTTGCCAAAGCTATTGGCCGCAACTTTTGCCCATCTTTGCTCCCACCTCTGTCCAAACCATGTGGTTCTGTTGCCACTTCAGCTTCTGTTGCCAAGGATAAAGTTGACCTGCTAGCATCCCATTTTTCTTCCAGCTCATGTACTAATGATCTTGGTAAAACACCTCCCACCATTCCCAACACGCTCCATTCAATGCCTCCTGTGGTCTTCCGTCAAAAGGATATCAGAAGGATTTTGATGAATCTTGATGCTAAGAAAGCTCCAGGTCCTGATGGTATTCCTCCACTTGTTCTCAAAACCTGTGCTCCTGAACTTACTCCTATTCTTTGCCGCCTTTTTTCACTTTCGTATTCCAAAGGTATTTTTCCTTCTGCTTGGAAATTTGTCATATCCAGCCAGTTCCTAAAAAGGGTGACAAATCCCTCCCATCCAATTATCGTCCCATTGCAATTACTTCTCCTCTTTCTAAAGTAATGGAGAAATCAATTAACCACCAACTCTTAAACTACCTAGAAACCTTCCGTCTGATCAACGATCACCAGTATGGATTCTGTCAGTGTCGATCCACTGGAGATATTCTGGCTTATGTTACCCATTTATGGACTAATTCAATGGAAAAGTTCGGTGAAACACAAGTAGTTGCTCTTGACGTCTCAAAGGCTTTTGATCATGTTTGGCATAAAGGTCTTCTAAACATGCTTCCATCTTATGGTTTGCCAACTGTTTTTAGTAATTGGTTATCCAGTTTTCTCTCTGATCGCTCACTGAGGGTGATGGTAGATGGCTCTCTGTCTTCTAACTTCTCCACTAATGCCGGTGTCCCCCAAGGTTCAGTTCTTTCCCCCACTCTTTTCCTCTTGTATATCAATGACCTTCTTCCATTAACTGGAAATCCTATCCATAGTTTTGCCGATGATAGCACATTGCATTCAACTTTCCATTTTGAGAAACCCTGTCCTGCTCAATCAGCTTCAACTTCTCGAAAATCTGCTACCAATTCCTTAAATGCCGATCTTCAGGTATTTCTCCAGTGGGGCAAAGACAACTTAGTTGATTTCAACCCTTCTAAAACTCAGTCTTGTCTTATATCTCGCAAAAAGGATTCTTCTGCTCCTATGCTTATCTTTAGTGACACTCCGATTTCTAGGCAAAATGATATATCTCTTTTGGGGATTACCCTAACTTCTAATCTCTCTTGGCACAAGCACATTACTAATATTGCTTCCTCTGCATCTAAAAAACTTGGTTTTCTCTTTCGCTCTCGGCGTTACTTTTCTTCCAAACAGCTGCTCACTCTGTATAAATCGCAAATCCACCCTGCCATGGAATATTGTTCCCACATCTGGGGTGGTGCCCCCAAAACCTCTCTCAGGCTTCTTGATTCCATTCAGAAGAGGGCAGTTAGGTTAATTAATGATTCATCTCTAACAGAATCTCTCCACTCGCTTTCTCATAGATGCACTGTTTCTGCTGCATGCCTCTTCTACAGATACTTCCATGGGCACTGTTCTTCTGAATTGGCTTCTATAATTCCTGCTCTCTCTTTCAAAACAGTCTGAACACGTGCCGCCACTAGCCAACATCCATTTACTGTCCAACTTCAAACCCACAGAACCAACTTTTCATCTTCCTCATTTATTCATTCAACTGCCGTTTTCTGGAACAACCTTCCTTCATACGTATTTCCTGAAAATTACAATCTACAGAAGTTCAAGTCAACAAATAGAAGATATTTGTCAACAAATATCTTCTTCTTTCGCCTTCTTAACCTCAAACTCAAGCACGGTACTAAGTACTATAGGTTCTAATACCTCTCGTGTTTGGGGTTCACATAAAAAAAAAAGTTTAACAGTGAAATGATAATGGAAGAATTTGCTGATAAGTTCAAAAAAACAGCAACTAAAAGTAAAAGAAATTGACAGATTAACATAATTGTAGAATCCCATCAAAAATTTTGGAAGGCACTGCAAGGACAACAGAGAATCCATGCTAGCTGGATTCGTCATATATTCAGGAAGCATTACCCAATACAGAGGTGTTATAATTGCCATTAATATGGTCACACTGCCAAAAAACTTCTGTATGTGGTCATTGCACAGTTCCTGGGCAAGTCTACAAGAACTGCCAAAAACAAAAATCAGCAGCCAAAATGTGCTACCTGAAAGGCAGGTGACTGACATGGCCACAACATCAGGGATGAAAAATGATCCTGCTATAAAAAAAATGGTGAAACTCATACAATATAGTAAATAACATGACTCATCTGACCAGCACACCTTCTTCCAGTCTTCTAACGTGCAACTTGCATTCTCTTTGCACCAGATGAATCTTTTATGCCAATGAACCTTGGTTAGGAGAGGATGCTGTAGGGGATGTCTACTGGTATAGCCCATACGTGCGAGTGTGTGACGCATGGTCATTCCAGATACTGTTCCGCGTTGGCCCATGTTGTATTGGGTAGCCAACTCTTCAACAGTGCTACTCCTCTTCGCCTGTATGAGTCGTCAGACCCAGCGCTCACCTCTAACATCAACCTTTCACTGACCTTCGCCGTTTTCAAATCGGGTCATTGTTTGACCATTTTGATGCCAGTCCTGATACACTAACTGGTGTATGGTGGCTCTCGAACACCCACCAGTTCAGCCGTTTGGTAAATCGAGGCACCAGCTCGCCAAGCACCGACAATCTGTCCTTTATCAAAGTCTGATAAATCCTTCCTTTTACTCCTCACGCTCAGAATTTTACTACCTACCGAACCACTGACACCTTATCTATGCTACGTACGTTGACTGACTCCACACTCTCGTACCTCACATGGTCAATGGGTTAATTTAGTTTTCATAGGGGTGGTCATAATTCAGTGATCACTCAGTGTATATATACATATATATAAGGTTAAACCTTACTTTAACTTTAAATATATACTTTTGTGCACTTGGGTACATTTACCATATAACTCTTATAAACATAATTAGCCACTATCTCCATATTGTATATGTTACTTTAACTCGATTTATCCAAACTACAGTGGCAGGGAAAAAACTGCATGATTTGTGAATTTTGCAAATAATGTGATTTACACTGCATTGTGGGTTGCAGAAATATTCAAAATGCATTTGTTAGATGGAATATATATCTCTGTGAATGAAATCCAATAAAAAGACTTGACCTAATATACCTAACTGCCATAAATATCTTCCCAAAGGGTAAAATGTGTAATTAATGGAAATATGAGAAATCATGCTAATGGCAATCATGCCCACCAAACATACATTTTATTGCATTTATGTGTACAAACTGAAATGACAAGTTAACATAATAGTATTATGTACTGTAAATCAGCAAAATAAGTCCTCAATATTTTGTTCCTCCTCCTCGAGCTGCAATTACAACTGTGCAACAATCTGGCATAGAGTTAATGAACTTCTGGATATACAGTTGCCCAATTTCATGGTACCACACCTTTACACTGCAGCTGAATCTTACTTTAGCATTAGCATTAGTAGAGGCATACGATGCAAGAAAGCAAGCTTATGCACCGTCAGCCAAAAAAATACCACTCCCATTTTACCCCTCCATTCATTCCAAATACCTGTCCAGCTCAGCCTTAAATTTATTTAGGCTATCAACTTCCACAACAAATATCAACTTGTTGGCTTCTTCTGAGAAATTTTAGATGACATTATGTACCAGCAATTTTCAATAGGGTTCAAATCTGACTGTTGTTAGGCCAGTCCAACACGTAATTCCAGCATTTCTGAGGTATGACTGCACCTTAAGGGAGAGAAAAACGAGGGAAAACACTGGTACCACAACAGTTTTAAGCCTTGTGAGACAAGAAGACAAACTCACCATTAAATCTAAATAGCATAAAACTTACCAATTTGCTGTGTGGCAAGGTGCTGAGTTCTGTTGAAAAATGAAGTTTTGGACGTCTATGTGGTGATCCCTAATAACGGATTTCAGGCACTTCTACAAGATAGCAGTGTGGGTTTCTGCATTCACTGGTCCATTAATAAAGTTAATTCGTCCACTCTTTTGCTTGTTATGTATCCCCAGACCATCTGACCAGCGGGGAACTTTACAATCTATTTTCAATTATGCAGTCAGGATGGTATGCCACCAATTTTGGTCTTCTGACATATTGCTTCCCATACAAGCCATGCAGATTGAATTTAGATTCGTCGGAAGGTATGATGGTGCCCCATTGCTCTTTTGTTGTGAAACATCCATTTTAGCCCAAGCAAGTCATTTTAGCTAAAACTTGGGATAAAACATGCATTTTAGACCAATCAACCTTCCTCATTTGTTGGGTCAACGAAGGCTTCTATTTGGGCCGATAAGCATGCAGACCACATTCCGAAAGCAGTCTTTGGATAGTTCGTGCACTAGTTTCAACACCAGAGGCCATCTCAAAGTCCAGTTTTAGATCAGGAGCACTAGCATGGTGATTACTAAGGCATAGCCATTTCAAATATCGATCTTGGGAAAGCTTAGTCTCTTATGGCCTGATCCAGGTCTTCTGTTCACATCACTGATTTCATGCTTTAATTTCAGAACCCGGGATACTACTGACTGGTGGCAGCCTATTTATCAGCGATAGCACATGTAGAAAACCCTTTCTGGTATTATAGAGCAACAGCTACACTTTTCTTTTTCTTAGTATCAACTGGGCATATAGATCCATGCTTACACTTCCTCAAAACATAATACTAATGAGGTTATATACCATTCAAAAGCCGTATTTGTTGAAACAATACCTTGCATTTACTGTCTGATGCAACAGAAGCATTATTTGACACAATACCTTTGCTTTGCGACAAACAAAATGAATGTAATCAAACAATATCTTATATGTTTCACCACAAATTTTTTTTTTTTTTAAGGTGATGCAGTTTTTATCCACCATTGTATATATTTTATAATATATATATTATAAATTATATATAATACACACAATAAATTATATATAATATATAAAATTGTATTGTAAATGCTGCAGCTATTCATCTCTCTGTACAGAATAAATTTTTCATTCTAAATGTAATAGCATACCATTTCTCATAAATAAGCATTTATATTAATCTGTTTATTGTCATCTTTTATTTTTCAGCTTGCAAGATACATATTTCTTTTTAAATTATTATATTTAGCTATATTATTATTATTAGCCATATGGTGCATGGAAGCCTGAGGCTTATGCTGCACCAGCCAAAAGAAAAAAAAAAAAAAAATTCTCGAGTTACCCTGGGAGGGAGGGAGAGAGAAGTAGAAAGGATTCAGCAAGAAAGAGAAGAATGTTATCCAGCTCAGGACCCTGGGTTTGCCAAGCCCATGCTCAGCCCCTGGGTTAAATGGTGTAAGGAAGCCTGAAGCTTTTGCACCAGCCAAGAAAAAAAAAAAAATCCCCTGTGAGACAGAGAGGAATAAGAGTCAGAAGTAGAAGAGAATCACCAACAGAAGAATGATGATATCCAGCTCAGATTGATTTTATACATTTTATTAAATTTAAGACCGTGCTTTATTAAGATATGTATTAAATTTTGTTCACGGCAATAAAAATAAAATTTCCATAAAGCATAAAACACAAGAATTTAGAATAATATGATCCTTTTTTCAATTAAGTGATATTATAATCACCCTTTAGCTGCCATTCACCTACCTGCATAACATCATAATACAGCGAAAAGAAACAGAAAGTTAACGTTATGCCACTATAGGCGTATACTCGGGATTCACACTTCGATCTCACTCTTATCAAACAAGTATGCACTATTTCAATTTTAAGTAAGTCATTCGAAATGAGTCTTACTGAAATTCGTCTACAGTTAAAAAAAAAAAAAAAAAAAGATTTAAAAACAGATAGTTATAACATTACGTAAACAGACTACTCCTGTGGTTGAAGCAATGGCTATCAGCCATAACACATACCAGTATCAAACACATAAGACGAGTGAGTTATGTACTACTCTGTAATACCATTACTCCGGATGCAAAAAATTTAATAAATAAATAAAGACACCTTTCATTCATCATCATTTCCGGTTTCATAACAACAATAAATAGATAATAAATATGCAAATAGTTGGGTACAACCGCAGCACACAACACATGTCCATATTACGAGGGTGATTAAAAAAAAAAAAAAACACTAGTCAATTTAGAGCAAGTGCTTCGTGCTACGAGCGAAAAAAATATATTACTGTACAGGTTGGGCAAATCCTCGTTTTCTACCTGGCCATGAGCAGACTACGTTTGTTATTAACAATGGGGAAACTACCATATTGTCACGTTTACCAAAATAGGTAGTCCACAGAAATGAGGGGTTTGCTAGTTTGAGGAAATAATGTTTTTTTCTGCCGCATGGGGACAGTGTGATTATAAATCATTGTTGGGGTCTCCGTGGCCTATAATTTTCAAACGGGAAACAATAAAATAAAACTGCTTACGGAATATGAAAGTGTAAGTCAAAGAGTTTTATTAACTATAGAATCAATATTGCAGAATGCTAAACAAATTCAACGTGCGCGCCTTTCGTGGCACGTAGATGTCCAAGCGGTATTCGGTTTCCCTCCAAGTGTGCTCCAGCATTTGCGGTGTAACTGTTTCGATCACAGCAACAATTCTGAGCTTCAGTTCATCGAGGCAGGTCACAGGGGTCTTGAACACAATGTCCTTCACGTATCCCCACAGGAAGAAATCAAGCAGCTTAAGATTGGTTGAGCGCGAAGCCACGGAATCGGCTATTTTTGTTTTTTTTTAGGAGCATTAGCAACTAAGGCCATATTGCTCAGGGAATATTAGCATTAGCATTAGTAGAGACATTTGATGCAAGAAAGCAAGCTTATGCAGCATCAGCCAACAAAAAAAAAAATAAATAAATAAAAAATAACCACTTCCACTTCACCCCTCTGTTCGTTCGAAATACCTGTCCAGCTGAGCCTTAAACTTATTGAGGCTATCAACCTCCACGACAAGGGATGGAATTCTGTTCCACCAACCAACCACCCACTGGCTAAAGGCAAATTTCCTCACGTCTATCCTACATCTGTCTTTCCTCAATTTGAATTTATGCCTTCTCAGTTGATTATTCTGAGCAAGATGAAGAATCCCATCAGCATTGAGCATGCTCAAACCATTCAAGGCTTTATACACCTCTATCAGATCACCTCGCTGGGGCCTAGTCTCCAGACACTGTAATTTGCAAAACTTAAGCCTTTCTTCGTAAGAGCACCCCTTTGTTCCATTTACCAATCTTGTTGCCCTTCTCTGTACTCGTTCCAACATCTCTACATCCTTCTTGAAATGAGGCCTCCAGACCTGTATACAGTACTCTAGATGTGGCCTGGCTACATTGCCTTATACAAGGGAATAATCACCTCCTTATCCCTGCTAGAAAAATTCCTATATATCATCCACAATACACCATGAGCTACTCTTGCAGGGTGTCTGCACTGCTCAGAAAACTTCATATCTGCCTGCACAACCACCCCCAGGTCCCTTTCATTCTCTACCACTGTCAGTGTAGTACCACAGAGTTCATTCGTTGCTCTGGGGTTGCTGTTTCCCATATGGAGTACTTTACATTTGTCAATGTTAAACTTCATTTGCCAACTCTCAGCCCATCTGCTCAACCTTCCCAAATCCTGTTGCAGTAGCATAGTGTCAGTAGTGTCCTTAACAACCCTGCCAACCTTCGTATCGTATCGTCTCCAAACTTGGACATTAAGCTTGATATACCATCATCAATATTATTTATAAATACAGAAAACAACAATGGACCCAATACTGAACCCTGAGGGACTCCACTAATAACGTTAGTCCACGGTGAGCAGTGTCTATTGATTTCTCTGTCTTCTCCCCCTCAACCACCCCTTTATCCATAGCAGCAATTTGCCTCCAATGCCACACTGCTCCAATTTGTGCAGCAGTCTTCCATGTGCAACAGTATCAAAAGCCTTTCTAAGATCCAAGTATATAATATCAAAGTTATTCCCTGCATCCAGTTCTTTTGTGACTGCATCATAGTATCCAATCAAATTGGTCAGGCAAGACTTCCCCTTAACAAAACCATGCTGTGTCTGAGCTATAACAGAAGTCTTGTCTAGATGATCCTCTTTAACCAGTGCCTCCATTAATTTTCCGGGAACAGAAGTTTAACTAACAGGTCTATAATTACTTGTGTCGCCCTTTGATCCTCCTTTGGGAATCGGGGTCACATTTGCACATCTCCAGTCCATGGGTACTTCCCCTGAGTCCAAGGAAGCTCTAATAATTATGGCTAAGTGTTTGCTTACTTCTTTTGCTGCCTCCTTTAATATAACTGGATAGATGCCATCCATCCCAGGTGCCTTTCTTGTATTTATCTTCAACAATTTCTCCTCCACTTTACTCTCAGTTATTACAAGATTCTCTAGCTTACTGCCAGAGTTGAATACACCTCTGGCATTTCCCTCGCTGAATAACTCCTCATGTGTGAATGTCGATGCAAAATATTCATTTAGTTTGTTAGCTACCTGAGCAGGATCATCAACAGTTGACCTATCGATATCAAGTGGACCAATCTGATTCATCCCCTTCCTTCTAGAGTTTACATAAGTAAAGAACTCTTTGCTGTTTTTCTTTGCATCCCTTGCCAAGGATTTCTCGTAATCTGCCTTCGCCTGCCTAACCTCCTTTGTAACTTGGTTACAGATCAACTTGTATCTATTATAGGCTTCTGTGTCACGTGTTAATTTGTATGTATCCGATGCATTTTTCTTCTCTGCCATATGCCTCATTAGTTCATCTGACATCCACTTAGGCCTAAACCTTGAACAATATTTCTTAGTTGGTATGTAAAGCCTAGTATCTTCCAAGATAAATTCTTTGAATGCTTCCCATTTTGAATTTGCTGTTGGTCACATCATCAATTGGTCCCAGTGTATAGAATTTAAATATTGTCTCAGTCCATCATAGTCGCCTTTATGAAAGCAATAACCCTTTCCTTTAACCCTAATAGTAGTTACCTCTTTGAGTAAATCCCACTTCAGCACACTGTGATCACTGCCACCTAGTGGTTCATTTACCTGCAGATTCTTAATGCATGAAGAATCACTACTGATAATCAAATCAAGAGTATTACTCCCTCTAGTTGCCTCCAGAACATGCTGATGTAGAAAACAATCATCCAATAAATCCACAAAAGCCTTGCTAGTGTGTGAGTGACCATCCCCCAAATTCCAGTCAATATCTGGGAAATTAAAATCCCCCATTATAAGACACCCTGGTTTACTGCTCCACTCTATTTCCCTGTACAATTTCTTATTATACTCATCAGAGTCATTAGGCCTATAGCCCAATCCTACTCTCAATTTTGATCTCCCAATGCTTATGTCACACCAAACTGACTCGACACTGCTCTGTCCAGCAATGTCGACTGGCTTGACTTCCTTGGATTTTATTTATTTCTTAACTAATAGCATAACCTCTCCTCCCTTCCTATCCTGTCTATCCCTTCTGTAGACATTGTACTCCCCAAATTCCAGTTCTGCATTCCTTATATCTGTGTGACACCACGTCTCTGAAATCCCCACAATATCTTCCTTTGATGTTTTGAGCAATACTTCAAATTCATCAATATGCAGTGGTCATTCCCTGACCTTTCCGCATCTTCCGTATTTGGTGGTCACGGGCTCGAACCCCGGTCTAATCAAGAAGCGTGTGCTACGCACTGCTGCTCCTGCCCGCATGGCTACGGAGGCGCCACGGAATCGGCGGTACCCAATGTGGCAGTGCATCATCTTGCTGGAACACCACATTTGGCTGATGATTTTCCAACTGGGGTAACAGATACAGCTGTAGCATGTCCAGATAGGTCACCGTTGTCACTGTTTTTTCTTCAGGAAAAAAGGGCCCGAAAACTTCCGAACATGACAAAGCACACCAGACATTGACCTTTTGACTATCTCTCTCGAATTCTCGAATGGCGTGAGGATTTTCTGATCTGCAGTTATGACCATATTCTGCAGTTATGACGATTTACCCTGCTTGTTATGTAAAGCATTGCTTCATCACTAAATCTCCATCTCCAAAGGTAATTTTTATCAGCTTCGACGTTTGACAAATGTCTTGGTCAATTTGGAAACGGCGGGGTACATCGTTCGCTTTAAAGCCTGCAGAATCCGCAGTTTGAAGGCATGGAGGTGAAGGGTTAGGAGCAATCCTCCAAACAGTTGTTTGTGGCATACTTAACTGCAAAGAAGCTCGTCTAGTTGATTTTTGTGGGCTTCGAGAAAATGCTTCGTGGATTCGATCAACATCTTCCAGCAAAGTGCTCGGTCTTCCCGCTCCTTTTCGGTACACAACACAACCAGTCTCTTGAAATTGCTTTCACCAACGTCGGATAGCATTATCTGAAGGTGGATCTTTTCCATACTGAATTCTGTACGATATCACATATTGCGTTGTGATAAAGGATTTGGTTTCAAAAAACCAAGTACGCACATTGCCTTCTCTTGAACAGTCGCCATTTTGAAGTAATGCCAACAATATCTCCCAGACATTATTGGAAACCCCGACAATAATTTAGAATCACCTTTTAAGCGCATGATTATAGATGGTCTTTCTCCCAATGTGTACCTATGGCGCCGGCACAAGGTTCTGATTTTCTAACAGTGTTGCTATTCAGAGTACGGTAAGTCTTTTTTTTTTTTTGTTTTTTTTTTTTTTATTCATCGAAACATATTGCCAGTTACATGTCGCACTGTGGTTATTACTGTTAATGAAGTTATGTCACCCTCCCTGATCTTTTACGTGCCTCTCAAGGCTTTTTCTTTTTACAGACGATTCGAAATCTCTATTGGCTTTTCTGGTATTACAATTGACGTACAACACAGTGTCAAATATGAAAAAACAGGTAGTTGGAATCTTCATTTTCTTCACTGGTGCAATACTTCGAAGGGTATTGTCATTTCGAAATTTATCCGGTCTGTAAAGTTTGCTTTACAAACTTCTGTACAAAAATGGTTCTTACAGTTTCTTAGTACTCTGTTCATTTTTATTGGTTATGGTTCCCTGCAAGCCATGCTTGCCACCTTCAATCTTCTGTTTATTCTCATTGTCTCTGTGAACTATTAGAAGATCGGGAAGCATGCCTTTTTTTCAGCTTTATATTTATCAGTGAAATTGATGAAGGAACGGGGCCTCTGGGCAAATGTTTACCCAGATCAAATTACAATTCATAAATTCTATAATTTTTACACTAATTACAGAGCTGAAACTCGGTATAGCTGGAACCAGAACTTTTTTTCTTGAGTTGTCCTACTTAAAATTTCCGACCTTTCTATTGAATTTCACGCAAATGACAAAAATGTGACATCAAGTATGCATTTTTTAAGCCTTTTTGACTTATTTTATTAATTTCCATCGTAATTAGCCTAGGGCTCATGAAACGCGATATTCCATTGGTTTTTTTATTTTAGCGAGCACGAGCTGTGTTTGCGAAACTTTGGCGTGGGAATCGTTTCCGCATGACGCCAGAATTCTCCACACGTGCTCCAAAGCGGGGGCATCATGCATCTGTTTGCATAGTATACTGAATAACCATAAGAAACATTTGTTTTTGAAATATTAAAAAGACCGTATTTCTTTTCTTCAATTGTATCTAGTAACACAAAATCAAGGAAATTCATTTATTGATAGCAGCATTATATATAAACTTCGAAAACTGGTGCGCAAAAGAAGAAGAAAAAAAATCATCCGCTATGAAGGCATTGTTTTTTGAAGTGTGTATTCTTCGCAAAACTGCAATATTTTTTTACAATACAAATTGCTAGAAAATATTGAAGATAACGGATTACTGGCAGCAATAGGTCTCCAAGAGAACACCTACAAGGAACAACAGAAAGTCGCGATCTTGAACACCTGTCGGAGAATCAGAGATTTCCTCGACCAACAGTAACACCAGACATTACAACCACCCTGTGTACTTCGTAGCAGTACCCGTCACGAAGTGGAATCCCCTAATCAGGGAGAAATAATATAAGAGCAATAATAACAATAATAATTCCTTGGTGTGCGTGAGAGCGCTTTCCGGGAATGCGTCATTAGAGTTTCAATGGAGAAATTCTTTTACAGGGGAGCCGAACGAGAAAAGTCCGATTTTGGTCCCGAAATTGCAAAGTTGCTTCGACACGTTTTCGAAATTGAAATTTTTGTAGAAGATCAAATATATATCCAGTATCCGATATTGTTGCCTACTACAATTACGGTAAAAGAATAATGCAAAATATTGTTCTCTAAAACAATTACAGTGAACTGAAGGTTTTTTTTCTTTTCAAATGAGCATTGTGTTATCAGTTTTACGCCAGTTTTTTTTTTTTTTACCGTTTCCACTGTGGCTTCCAATAGATGAATTTTCTTGATTTTTGGTTAGTAGATACAATACATATTGAAGAAAGGAAATAAGATGTTGTTGTTTTTCAAAAACAATTCGTTGCAATTCTTTCCGTTAGTTTCTTATGCCAAGAAACACTTGCGTACATATATATATTTTTTCCTCCCTGTCGGCTACGTCAGTCACCTTGGTAACGCCGATGTGAAATTACATAAGTCACCTTGGTAACGCTGACGTAAAATTACGTCAGTCAATTACAGCTCTGTGTAAGTTGATTCGTTCTAGCCAGATGCGAAACGATCTGGCGCGAATTTCAAACGTATGGAGAGACGCGTTATATACATCAAACGAATTTCGCCGACTGTTTTTTGCGCTCATAACTATAAAAATGCAAATATGATCGTACATTTTTGCTGTTTTTGAGTTAATTAATAGGTCTTGCTGAACTTTAAAGGTAGGAAATCAAAGAAAAATATTCTGTTTATGTATATTGAGAGTTTCAATTTTGTAGATTGAGTAGAAATTTCAGAAATAATTAGTTTCTATCACGAGGCCGGGTATCAAATTATAATTAAAAATTAGGCATAAAAGTGCAGGCCTCAAGTGGGGTTAATTAGCATTAGCATTAGCATTAGTAGAGGCATAGGATGCAAGAAAGCAAGCTTATGCAGCATCAGCCAAAAAAAAAAAAAAAAAAAATACACGCTCCCATTTCACCGCACCGTTCGTTCCAAGTACCTGTCAAGCTCAGCCTTCAATTTATTTAGGCTATCAACTTCCACGACAAGGGATGGAAGTCTGTTCCACCAACCAATCTACCCGCTGCCTAAAGGCAAATTTCCACACATCTATCCTACATCTGTTTTTCCTCAATTTGAATTTATGCCCATTCAAATGATTATCCTGGGCAAGAAGCAGAATTCCGTCAGCATTGAGCATGCTCAAACCATTCAAGGCTTTATACATCTGAATCTGATCACCTCGCAGGTCCCTAGTCTCCAGACACTGTAATTTGGAAAATTTAAGCCTTTCTTCGTTAGATCAACCCTTTGTTCCATTCACTAATCTTGTTGCCCTTCTCTGTACTCGTTCAAACAGCTCTACATCCTTCTTAAAATGAGGCATCCAGACCTGTATACAGTACCATTCCCTTATATAAGGAGATAATCACCTCCTTATCCCTGCTAGAAAAATTCCTTTATATCATTGACAAGACACTATGAGCTGCTTTTGCAGACGGTCTGGACTGCTCAGAGAACTTCATATATGCCTGCACAATTACCCCCAGGTCCTTTTCATTCTCTACCACTGTCATTGTAGTACCACAGAGGTGATACGGTGTTCTGGGGTTGTTGTTTCCCATATGTAGTATTTTACATTTGTCAATGTTAAACTTCATTTGCAACCTCTCAGCCCATCTGCTCAATCTTTCCAGATCCTGTTGCAGCAGCATCACGTCAGTAGTGTCCTTAACAACCCTGCCAACCTTTGTATCGTCTGCAAACTTGGACATTAAGCTTTATATACCATCATCAATATCATTTATAAATACAGAAAACAACAATGGACCCAATACTGAACCATGAAGGACTCCACTAATAACATTAGTCCAGGATGAGCAGTGTCCATTGATTACCACTCTCTGTCTTCTCCCACTCAACCATCAATTTTCCCCCAATGCAACACTGCTCCAATTTGTGCAGCAGTCTTCCATGTGCAAAAGCCTTTCTAAGATCCAAATATATGATATCAAAGTTATTCCCTGCATCCAGTTCCTTTGTAACCACATCATAGTATCCGATCAATTTGGCCAGGCAAGACCAAACAAAACAAAACTTTCCCTTAACAAAACCATGCTGTGTCCGAGCTATAACTGAAGTCTTATCTAGATGATCCTGCAGTGCTTCTTAACCAGTGCCTCCATTAATTTTCGTGGAACAGAAGTTAAACCAACCTGTCTATAATTACTTGTGTTGCTCTTTGATCCTCCTTTGTGAATTGGGATTACATTTGTACACCTCCAGTCCATGGATACCTCCCGTGAGTCCAAAGAAGCTCTCAAAATTATGGTTAAGGGTTTGCTTACTTCCTTTGCTGCCTCCTTTAATATAACTGGATAGATCCCGACCACCCCGAGAGCCTTTTTGTATGGTTATCTTCAACAATTTTCCCTCCAATTTCCTCTCAGTTATTACAAAATCATCCACCTCACTGCAGGAGTTTAACTCCCCTCTGGCATCCCCTCCCTGAATAAGTCCTCATGGGTGAATGTAGATGTTCAACTGTTGATTGTTCATCAACAGTTGAACCATCAATATATATATCTTTATTGCAGGCAGTGATTGGTTACATGATTGCCTGATGCAATAATACCCACAACTGCGACAATGCTAGGGGTTTAACATTAAATAACTTATACAAGAAAAATTACTTAAAACATATATTAGGACATAAAACGTATAATTACATATTTTACATATAAAATTAATATTAACATGTGAAATGAAGACACATGAAAGGACGATGACAGTCACTCGGTTGAAGACGAAAGCTGGTCCCTGATGATGCGTCTTCTGTACGATTTGTCCTCTATGAACTTTTTGTAGTCCACATCCAGATCCTGGACATTGTAGAGCATCTCCATGGGCAGGAATCTATCCCCTATTCTGAGCCTCCACGCTACAGACTGCAGAGAGGGGAGGGCTCTTAAGGGTTTTGGGTGGATCCTCCAATTGCACATCTGCCAAAAATTTGGCGTATTGACTTCACCCGCTATCATTTTAATTGACACAAGCAAGCGGAGGGCAAATATCCGTTTGGAGACTTTTCTGTAATTTAGAAGTTGGGTGATATCTGAAGTATGTATGAGCGGTGGCAGTTTATGCTTGAAGAGGATCCACTGAAGAAGCCAGTACTCATCAGATGCAATGGTTTTTAGCGTGGTTTTCGTTGCTGACGGCCAGATTTCTGACCCGTAGGTGATGGCTGGATGCAGAAACCGGTATATGTATTGGAGCGTGTACTCAGGCTCTGTGACATGAAGGAGGTGTAGTTTGGCAAGCCATCTTGCTCTGCAGACCTTGTTGTGAATGTCTGCAACATGGTGTTTGAAACTGAGTTTAGGGTCGAATATAACGCCGAGATCTTTGTGCTTGATGACTGGGGTGATGGGGGTTCCGTGGATTTCCAGGTTTAGTTGCGTTGGGTTTGATTTGAGAGAAAATGCCATTTGTGCAGATTTTTTTGGATTTTTCTTAAGAGAGAACTGTGCCAAGTATGTAATCAGATTCTTGAGGCTGTTGATAATGTTTCCAGAAACAGAATCAGATCGGGCGGTCCCGTTGATCCGATAGAGGAGCTTCAAGTCGTCTGCATAACTGATAAATTCTGTTTGCTGACACAGGAATGGGTGGATGGCAGCTGTAAAGAGGAGCCCTGAGAGAACTCCGCCCTGGGGTACACCTACACAAACTTTCCTTGTGAAAGATTTTTTATTCACAGTCAAGTGAAGGACCCTGGTCGTAAGTAGCGACTTCAAGAATTCCAGTATATTGCCTTTTATCTGGTATCCATCCTCACAAAGTTGCAGGAGGGGCTGGATGTCTATGCTGTCGAATGCAGACTGGATATCCAGATAAACAATTGCCATCTCAGCCCTATCTTGTAGAGCCCCCAGAATGGTGTTGGTGGTTTGCTATAGGTTTGTAATGGTGGACCTGCGTTACAAGGCATAGTGAATGTTTGGTGATTCACATGGCAGAACCTGGTTGGTTAGGATAGGAAGAAGGCACTTCTCCATGACTTTGAGGAGACATGAGGCTTTCATTATTGGCCTGAATTGTGAAATTGATGTCGCTCCTTGTGTTTTGGGGATTGGTCTGACAATATATTGATTCCAGGCTATTGGGAAACTTTGCGTTGTGAGGATTCCATTGAAGATACCTAGGAGTGCATCAATGATGAATACACTAACGCTCTTAAGAACGAATTGTGGGACCCCATCATATCCAGTGCAAGACGTTGGTGGGATATCATTGATGGCCTGGATAAGCTCTCTTTTTGTGATGATGATGGAAGCGAGGACATCTCGCTGACAACTGTTGTTAATGCTCTTAAAGTCTGATGCTGACTTTGCAGTAGACTAATCTTATTCATCCCTTTCCTTTTAGAGTTTATATAGGTAAAGAACAAGAACTCTTTGTTGTTTTTCTTTGCATCCTTGGAAAAGGATGCAAAGAAAATCTCATAATCTGCCTTTGCCTGCCTAATCTCCTTTGTGACTTAGTTGCAGACCAGCTTATATCTATCATAGGCTTCCATGTCACCCATTAGTTTATATGTATTCCATGTATTTTGCTTCTCTGCCACATGTCTCATTAGTTCATCTGACATCCGTTTAGGCCTAAACCATGAACAATATTTCGTAGTTGGTATGTAAAGCAGAATTTTGTAAAGTCGAAGTTTGCAGATGATAGAAAGGTTGGCAGGGCTGTTAATGACAGTAATGATAGTATGGTACTGCAACAGGATCTGTAAAAGTTGTGCAAATGGGCTGAGAATTAACAACTGAAGTTAACAAATGCAAAGTAATGCATATGGGCAGGGCCTATGATAGGCATGCGCAGGGAGTACATCGTACCAGGGCCCTGGAGCCAAAGTATCAACTGTGACCTATATTACACGTTATTGCAACAGTTCATAGCTTATCAATAGAACTTTTAAGCCTAATGATGATAACTATGATCGCCAGCTTGGCTAAGCCTATTCAAAGAATCCGGCATCACATATTGTACGTTCTGATAAGCCAATGATTTTATGCTACAACGAAACTAAAGTAGCTATGCAATTTGTACATGAATAATGAAAAGGTAAAGTGTATATTAATATACAATATTTAAAATCGGAATGGCTTTTATCGTTGGCTGGTGGATGTTGACATTGCCTGAACTTAGATGTAGTAGCATGTTCTCTAAAATGACAATATACGTCATGTTAATTATAGCAGTTCTTTTTTTTTTTTTTTTTTTTTTTTGATTTGGTAGTTGTTGGCGCATCGGCTTCTGTGGCCATATTGCACCTCCCAAGGTTTTAGCAGTACTTTGATCCAAGCCCGAGGCGGGAATCGAACCCGCGACCTTTGGGTTGCCGGGTAGGTACTTTACCCACTCGGCTAGCCCGGTCGGCATAGCAGTTCTACTACTACTATTAATACTAGTGTACTACCACCACTACCACTACTTCTACTACTATTACTACTACTACTACTACCAGTACTACTTCTACCACCACTACTACTACTACTACCAGTACTACTTCTACCACTATTACTACTACTACTAGTAATACTAGTCTACTACCACTGCTGCCACTACTTCTACAACTAGTACTACTATTAAATTATTAGTATATAATATTGTTTGTCTTATTATCTTTTTTTCTCCTTTTTTTTCAGATAAAAAGTTTAAATCATAAATCATCCCTACAAAATGTATTCTCACAAATCAGGAGCCTAGAAAAGAAAAAACAAGAAAGAACGAGAAGAAAATGAAAAAAAGAATCAACAAACGCCTTTTCAATTTGGATTAAGTGCGGATTCAAATTTTTTTTTATTGAGCTCACCTATAGAATTGGAGCAAGAAGAAACTGTTGGAAACCTCATCCCCAAACAAGGAACAGTTGACTTGGGTAATCATGCAGAGGCATCTGATGAAGGGGAAAATGCAGAAAATGAAAATGGAAAACAGAAATAAACAGACATACATGCACATTTGTATTGAATTTAGAAAACGAGAGGAGTAACCATAATGTAAGCCTTGACATTGGATGTATCACATTCAAGTTTCCATTTCAAAAGAAAGTAGAAATGTATGTTACGAAAGGTCACAGCCCTCTTCCTAAAACATTCCCAAAAGATACCTGCAATCAAGTTTTCCCAGAAAGCATACTGAAATTTCAAAGCACCAATGGAGAAATACATGTAAGAGACTGGATTGACTGGAGTCAACAGAAACAAACATTATATTGCTTTCCATGTCGATTATTTTGGCACAAGACAGTCAATAGTCTCAAGACTAGCACTTCTGCATCTAAATCTGCACTGGTATCCTGAAGGCTGGGATTCTAATGGGAAGTGGCAGAAACTTTCCTATAGGATCCCAAAAAATGAAAAAGGCAATAGTCACAGAGAATGTTACCTAGCTTGGCAAGAACTAGAAAGACGCCTGCTGTCTGGGACAGGAGTTGACACTATATTAGAAGCGTCAATGAAAACTGAAGCTGTGAAATGATACAACCTTAAAAAGTGCATGATCGATGTTGTACTCTTCTTGGGAGAACGTGTTATGGCCTTTACTGGTTCATCACACTGAATTGGTGAGTCAAACAATGGACTCTTTTTAGGGGCATATTGAACTGCTCTCCAGTGGGACCTCATCCTTCAGGAACATGTGCTAAGTGTACAGAAGTCACAGAAAAGGAGTGAGTGAGTGGCTTCAAGTTCATTATCTGTCCCCTGACTCACAAAATTAATTTATTGCAGAATGCATGAATCTTGTGAAACAACACATTTTTCTGGAGAAGCAATCAGCAAATTACTTTGCAGTAATAGAAGATACCACACCAGATTCCTACCATATTGAACAAACAACATTTCTTTTGAGATACGTACTTTTAAAAGAAATGCAGTATGAGATTCAAGAAAGATTTCTCAAGTTTGCAGATTGTAGCAACAAAATAGGAGAAGAAATTGTCCAGTTGATAACTGGTAATTTGAGAGAACATGCTGTTCCTCTCAGAGATTGTAGAGCTGAACCTACGAAAATGGGACAAATATGGCTAGAAAATACGACGGTGCACAAGCAAAAATACAAGAACAATGCTCAACAGCAATTTTTTCAGCTTGCGGTTGTCACACACTCAACTCACACCGATGAGCCAAAACATGATGACCACTTAGCTAATATGATGTTGGTCTTTGACGTACATCTAAAACAGGTCGTACCCGGGAAGGCGTGGACGCTACAAGATTTCTAAATGTGTCTTGTGTATCCGGTACCAACACGTAACAGGCAGATCCTTTAACTCATGTAAGGCCCGTAGTTGAGACGCCGCAGATTGAACTTGCTGTTCCAACACAAACTACAGATGCTCGATGGGATTGATGGCTGGGGAATTTGGAGGCCAGGGCAATACCTGGAAGTCTTCCTCATGTTCCGCAGACCAGTCTCGAACAATCTGGGCGGTGTGGCCTGGCGCATTATCCTGCTGAAAGACGGCACCGCCGGAGGGGAAGACCGTTTACATGAAAGGGTGTACCTGGTCAGCAATGATGTTTAGGTAAAGTGTAAAATGTATTTAGGGTCAGACGGTACCACCGGTTTACCTCATCTCCCCATCTCCGCGTAGTTTACATTGTGGTATGATACAGTTTGCTGTAAATGCCAAAGATTTAAAAGTTTGTGGAGTCCAGAATGTGTGGTGTCATATACCGTTGTTCTTCTGGCCATTTAGCCGCCAGACCTCTTCTGAGGCACGAGGTTGCCCGCACTTCACCCCGTGGAGGCAGACCAGGTACCTAATAGTTTGTATATACTCTGGCCGGTCCTGCCACCCAATTTTCTGAGATTTCAGTGGCTAGGACCTTTAAAAAATAATAATTAAAAATAAAAAAATATATATATATAAAATAAAATAAAAAGTAAATAAAAAAATAATAAATAAATAAAAATAAAATAAATAAATAGATAAAAAAATAAATAAATAGATAAAAAATAAATAAATCTATATATACATATAATGATTATTTAATAAATCATCGATTGGATGGGGAGACCACTTGAAGCCTGAGAGGCCTTTTGGCCTCTCAGACTTCAAGTGAACGAAAAGTAATTTGGACAAAGTTAGATTTTGACATGTGGGGCATACGCTAGCGTGAAGATAGAGAAGGAAAGGAGAGTGACGGCTGGGAGGGAGAAAGACAGTAAGACCGTCATCTTCCCCCCGCCAGGGAAGGTAAAGTGGGCCAGGCAAGGGAGCTGGCACAGCTCGCCAATCAGGTTCGGTGGCAATACACTTGTTATTTGGTCAAATCTTTGGGTCGAGTTCGTGGATCGAGTGCGTGGTTATCACATCAATGTGTTTCGTCCAGTCCTGGGGAGAACCAGTGCAAATATTCCGGGTAGACGGCTTGTATTATTGCAAGAATTTCCGTGTAATTTGTACTTTTGATGAGTTCTCCCAGTGTGTTTTATCATGGGATGTGGTCCCATCCTAAGTAGTTTGGTTCAGTTAGCTGACTGTCCGTCCATGGACATTGTGTAGTGGTTTACATGGCCAGATTATTCATGGTCATACTTGGTAGATTCTAGTGATCTTTGGTGGTTTCAGAATGTGTGGTTTCATTGAGGGAATTAGCTAGGATTTACGTTGGTTGTGGTTGCTAGGATTGTGGCACGGGGAAGGTTCATCTTCTGTCGAAGAGGTCCTGCGCATATTTTGTTAGTGCCCTATAACTACCCTCTTCCTCCAGTATATGGTCATCTTGGTTCTGTAATACATATTGGATTTCAGTGATAAGGCGGCATCGAAGGTCGTCGATTAATGACAGTGGTGCGTAAGGTGCTCCCATGTTTCAATCATTCCACAATACCATAGGGGGTTGTCACTGAGTCGAAAGTTTGATAGTTTATGTCTGATGGCACCGCGACTGGTAAGCAGGTACATAAACAGCAGTCCTGGGGAGAACCAGTGCAGATATTCCGGGTAGACAGTTTGTATTATTGGCATGAATTTCCGTGTAATTTGTCCTTTTGATGAGTTCTCCCAGCGAGTTTGCCAGATTTGTTGAAGATGTAAGGCGAGCCTACTCTTCTCCATTTTCGAGACTTTGGTTAAGTATAGTGTGACGGCTGACAGGTAGCGGCTTTGCCATTGGAAAGATTTTAGAGGAGGCTACAGCGAACTATATCGAGGTCCAGGGGAAGGACTGGAGCGCATGAGAGCTGACTGTGCTGCAGACTAGCATTAGCATTAGCAAGGGCACATGATGCAAGAAAGCAGCTTATATAGTATTAGCCAAAAAAAAAAAAACCCCTTATTTCACCTATCCTCTCACTCCAAATGTTTGTCAAGTTCTGCCTTGAATATATTTAAGCTACCAACTTCTACAACGATAGATGGAAGTTATTTCCAGAATTTAACCACCCGCTGGCTAAAGGCAAATTTACACACAATAATCCTACAACCGACTTTCCTCAATTTGAATTTATGCCCTCTCAGGCGATTATTCCGAGCATCAGAAAGAATCTCATCAGCATTGAGCATGGTCAAACCATTCAAGGCTTTATACACCTCAATCAGATCACCTCGCAGGTGTCTAGTCTCCAGACACTAATTTGCAAAACTTAAGCCTTTCTTCTTAAGAACAACTCTTTGCTCCATTCACCAATCTTGTTGTCCTTCTCTGTAATCGTTCCAGCAGCTCTATATCCTTCTTAAAATGAGGCCTCCGGACCTGTATAACGTACTCAAGGTGTGGCCTAACCATTGCCTTATACAAGACGATAATCACCTCCTTATCGCTGCTAGAAAAATTCCTGTATACCATTGACAAGACACCATGAGCTACTCTTGCAGACCATCTGCACGGATGAGAAAACTTTGTATCTGCCTCCACAATTACTCCCAGGGTCCTTTTCATTCTCTACCACTGTCAGTGTGGTACCACAGAGCTGATACGTTACTCTGGGATTACTGCTTCCCATATGTAGTACTTTACTTTGTCAATGTTAAACTTCATTTGCCAACTCTCAGCCCATCTGCTCAAATTTTCTATATCCTGTTGCAGCAGTGTACTGCCATTAGTGTCATTAACAACCCTGCCAACCTTCGTATAGTCTGCAAACTTGGACATTAAGCCTGATATGCTATCATCAATATCATTTATAAATACAGAAAACAACAATGGACCCAACACTGAACCCTGGGGGACTCCACTAATAACATTATTCCACGAAGAGCAGTGTCCATTGATTACCACTCTTTACCTTCTCCCACTCATCCATCGCTTTATCCATAACAGCAATTTGCTTCCAATGCCACACTGCTCCAATTTGTCCAGCAGTCTTCCATGTGCAGCAGTATCAAAAATCTTTCTAAGATCCAAATATATGATAACAAAGATATTCTTTGCATCCAGTTCCTTTGTGACTACATCTAGTGTCCAATCAAATTAGTCAGACAAGGCTTTCCCTTAACAAACCCATGCTATATCACAGCTACAACTGATGTCTTGTCTAGATGATCCTGCAATGCTTCTTTAACCAATGCCTCCATAAATTTCCCCGGAACAGAAGTTAAACTAGGTGTGGCCTGACCATTGCCTTATACAAGACGATAATCACCTCCTTATCGCTGCTAGAAAGGTTGCTGTATATCCTTGACAAGGCACCATGAGCTACTCTTGCAGACCATCTGCACGGCTGAGAAAACTTCGTATCTGTAATTACCTGTGTCTCCCTTTGATCTTCCTTTGTGCATTGCGGTCACATTTACACATCTCCATCCATGGGTACCTCTCCTGAGTCCAGGAAAGCTCTCATAATTATGGCCAACGGTTTGCTTACTCCCATTGTCGCCTCCTTTAATATAACTGGATAGATTCCATCCACCCCAGGTGCCATTCGTATGTGTAACTTCAACAATTTATCCTCCACTTTACTCTCAGTTATTACAAGATTATCTAGCTTACTGCCACAGTTTAATACACCTCTAGCATTACACTCCCTAAATAACTTCTCATTTGTAGATGCAAAATATTCATTTAGTTTGTTAGCTACCTGAGCAGGATCATCAACAGTTGAACCATCGATATCAAGTGGACCAATCTGGTTCATCCCTTTCCTTCTAGAGTTTCCATAAGTAAAGAACTCTTTTCTGTTATTCTTTGCATCCTTTGCCAAAGATTTCTAGTAATCTTCCTTCGACTGCCTAACCTCCTTTGCAAATTGGTTACAGACCAGCTTATATCTATCATAGGCTTCTGTGTCACATGTTAATTTATATGCATCCTATGCATTTTCCTACTCTGTCGCATGTCTAATTAGTTCATCTGACATCTATTTAGGCCCAAACCTTGAACAATATTTCTTTGTTGGTATGAAAACCCTACTAGCTTCCAAGAATAATTCTTTGAATGCTTCCCATTTTGAATTTGCTGTTGTACCATCATCAGTTGGTGCTACGGTATAGAATTTAAATACGGTCTCACCACCATAATAAACTTTATGAAAGCAAAAACCCTTCCCTTTACTCTTGATGTTAGTTACCTCTTTGAGTAAAACCCACTTGAGTGCACTGTGATCACTACGGCCTAGTGGTTTCTTTATCTGCAGATTCTTGATGCATGAAGAAATGCTACTGATAATCAGATCAAGAATATTACTCCCTCTATTTGCCTCACGAACTTGCTGCTCTATAAAACAATCATCCAATAAATTCACAACAGCCTTGCTAGTTTGTGAGTGACCAATCCACAAATTTCAGTCAGTCTCTGGGAAATTAAAATCCCCTACAATAAGACACTCTGATTTACTGGCCCGCTCTATTTCTCTGCCCTATTGCTCATTATGCTCATCAGATTCATTTGGCCTATGACAAAAACCTACTCTCTTTCTTCCTTTCTCAGTGTCACACCAAATAATTTCAATATTGCATTGGGCACCAACATCAATTGGCGATCGTGAGCAGGATGTATCTCTGTACAGTTTCAAGCTTTCTTCTGTTTGTTGTGGTTATCGCTTTTTATATCAGACTCCTGGCGCAGACAGATGACTTGCAGAAAGACAGTTTTGTGGAAGAGGGCGAGGATCTTTTTCTCAGACACCAGTCCTTACAGATGATTCATGTAAAGAGAGAGGTGAAAGTTCTAATTTTGTTTTGGGGGTACTTTATATGGGGTTAAGAATAAATTTCTGTCTAGAATGACACCAAGGCGCTTAATTTCTGTTGTGAGCTTAACCAATTACTTTGATTTGGGGAAGTCTACTGATGTCCAAGGTCACCCGGAGTAGGATTGAGCTTGTTTTTTCTCAACATATTGCTGGGTTGTTTCTATCAGCCCATTATTGCAGGGTTGGAAGCACCTCGTTTGCTGTAATTTCCTGATTTGCTCTGCTGTCCTCAGCCAGAATCAGAATGAGGTCGTCTCCATAGGCTTGGGATGTTTCCGAGATTGAAATTCAGAAATCTGTTCAGGACCACGTTCCAAATAAGTGGGCCTAGAAGGGAGCCTTGTGGGCATCCTCTGTAAATTGATCTTGTTACTGTGCGGTATGGAGCAGTGACTTTGACAGATCTGTTGGATAGATATGTACTCAAAGTATTCAAAGTATTTTATTATTTTCTGCCGGCTCCAGTGTATCCCTATCTGCCGCTGAAGAGTAACTGTACATTATTTACAATTTTAGTTTTGCAAAATATCTTGATCCACCAACTTCACATGAATGATCACAACCAATAAATCTCTCGCCTGAAACCAATGTAATACCGCCGAACTATATATCCATAACACTTGAAACTCACTTATTATAATATGTTGAAGGCACTAATTTCTACATTAACCTTCGCAACTTAAACTGCTCTACAGACAGTTAAAACCTACCAGTTCGGTTAGAATGGAGTCAGACCTATATGTTACAATTTATAGAATTGAAGATTTACAATTTAAACAATTTAGGATTTACAATTTATGTACCTTATTAGAGGCCGAAGTCCTAGTACACCTCCCACACAACAGCCAACCTGGCACATCGATTTACATATACTAAACCCTAATATTGCCGTCCTGCAATAAATACAAATAAATTTCCTCATCAGAGGTCCTGCAACAATACAATTAATACCAAGTTAACTATATACAGTGGTAGTACACTAATAGGGCTTAAAGTGGAACAGGCATTGTCTGGGTTATCACAGTCTAAAACACTGATGGATCCAATAACTTTCTATTTCAGAAGATTTAGGAGAAGTCCAGTTGGCCTACCTCCCTAAACTCCACTCATGCACACCTTCTCGATGGTAAGCCCTGTTACATCACTTAGGTGGTAACGAACGTGTAGAGCAGTTCTCTTCAAGACGCCTGGTCAGCCTGAAGAGAAAAAGCGCTCATTCGTTCGTCGTCGCCTGTCAGTGAAGTCAATGCTCATCGTCGCCTGTCAGTGAAGTCAATGCTCCTCGTCGCCTGTCAGTGAAGTCAATGCTCCTCGTCGCCTGTCAGTGAAGTCAATGCTCTCTGTGAAGAATACATTCGTGCTAGAAATTATAACTCACTAATAAGACAGCTGAAAAGAGCTTCCTGGGAGAAACTGTATTCACTACATCAAACTCCGATCCCTGAGGAGTAGTATATCGCATGACCACTAACAGGCTCCCCAAAGGTGAGATAATTGATTCAACTATCACTCCCAAAGGTGTTATCACTACGTCCTGGGAAGAATCAATGGTTAATCTTCAACATCTTATTTATTAGCGATGTGGATCCCCAAACAGCTCAACAACAGGAAATCTGCCACTCTAATAGCACTTATTACAAAGAAGCAACTTGAGCTCAATTCACCATCGAGGAATTGCATCAGGCCATCGCTCACATGAAGGACAAAAAATGGCCTGGACCAGATCTCATAGAATCTGAAATTCTTAAGAAGGCAGCAACAATCAACCCACAGTTCCTCTTGGATCTTTTCAACAAATGCTTAAATTTTGGTTACTTCCCGGAAGAATAGAGAACTGCAAATGTTCGACTTATACTTAAGAAACTATCCAAGCCACCCAAGCAATCCAACTCTTACTGGCCCATTGTTCTTTTACCCAAGATAAACAAGCTCTTCGAAAGACTCCTCCAACCGCAGCTCCAAACACATTATATGAGCACTGACCTTCAATTCGGTTTTTGCCCAGTAGGCTGCACAGAGAATGCCCTCTGCCAATTAGTCAGTGCAGCCACATCAAGAACACATAAATATTACCTAATAATTGCAATAGATATTGCTGGAGCATTTGATATGCTCTGGTGGCTGAGCATCCTGTGAAGACTGTGGCAAGTACATACCCCACCCAACTTGTACAAGTGTATTCAAACATACCTGGATAACCAGATCACAATTTCCACTCCATACAGAAGCCTCACACGCTCTGTCCACAGGGGTTGTCCACAGGGGTCAGTTCTGGGCCCATTCCTCTGGAACATTGTTCTGGATGATCTCCTTGCTCTTGACCTGATCCCTGTTACCACACAGGCATTCGCCGACGACCTTACCATGACAGTCGCTGCAGACTCAAGAGCATCCATTAAAGCCATCGCAAATCATGAGATTCAGATAATGCGGGATTGGGCGGAACTCCATAAGCTACGTCTTTCCCCACAGAAAACCCAGTCAGTCCTCCTTAAGGGATCCCTTCAGGCAACAAGACCTCCGCAGGTTAAAATGCACCTTATTCTTGGACTCCAAGCTCACCTTTTCCCCACATCTTTCTCATCTCAATACCATGGTCAGAAATTAAACAGCCATCATTGTTCGGATCAGTCGGTCAGACTGGGGGTTAAACTGCCACACACTTAAGTTGCTCCACAAATCCATCTTTCTACCAATAATTACATATTGCTCCAAGGTCTGGTTTCACCAAGGTATATTGATCTGCAACCAGTACGAGCTAGAAACTATCCAGCGAAGTATCCTCTGTTCCACATGGTCTTTTCTGTTGTAGTGTGCCTGCTAATCAATGTACTCTTGGATCACTCTGCTGCTAGCAAGATCGCACGCTACCATGTGTGTCCAGAAAACCTGGGTTTCATATGAAAATTAAATTAGCAGTTAAATTAGGACAAAGATCTTGTGTTCTGAAAACTTTCCCAGATGAACGTTGAGTAAGCCTGCAACATCGAAGACCGCGCTGTGATTATACTTTGGGCTCCTTTCTATGTGATTGGGCTCCAAAGTGCCGCATTAACTATGGTCCTTTTACCAAACTTATTAAGTTAATTGTGTGTAACTAAAGAGAATAGTCAGGACGCAAGAGGGTAAACAAACAAAACAAAGTTTATTAAAATACTAAATCATTCAGTAAATTATTAGACAAAATATATCATGATTTGTGTGACACTTGTATAAAATAGATTAGATACAACTAAATAGCAGGTTAAAACATTACTGCTGTTGGTATGTCGGTTGTTTGATTGTCAATCTTACAGGTATCAAAATGATTGTTGTTTGTCATAACATACAACGGTTCTAATGCTGGAACAGGAAAACATATTAAGTTAATAGTATAATTAATATTTTGACAACTAAGTTGATAAGTCACATTATCTGTTAAAACTGAGTACAAAGAAAATTTTACAATTGTCTAATAGTCTACGAGGAAGGATATCTTGTAAATGCATTAAAACGAGTGTAGAGGGGAGGTACGACTATGGGGAAATTTAGAATAGTTTGTAATTAAGCAACAAGGGTTGACTTACCCGAATAATTCTGCACAGCCTCGAGGGGGAACGAAGTTCTGGACCAGACATCCATTGTGGCTCTTTGCTCATCTTTTACTAGTGACTTGTTTTCTTTATCCTTCTTCTTCACTCACACACTCTCAAAATTTGGCCAAACACTCTCACTGCTCACTCCTTTCTGTCAAGTCTCACCCAAAGCTAACTCTCTCTGCTATCCCCCTTTTTAAAATATATATACATCTGTGTTCCCCTGACATTTTCTGGTTTCATGGGTCAATAATGTGGAGAAAAGAATTACACTGGGGACCTATCGCCTATTGCGACTAGACACTACAAGAAAATGATATGTTATCTTAATGTGTTTGTAGAGTTCTGATTACGCAAAACGTGATGTGTCTTGTTCTGCTAATTGTTCTACTTATGACAATATTTGCCTTTTGCCCTCACCGTTCTTGGGATATTCATGTTCGATGCCGTTACACAGGAGAACTACATAACATCATGGATTGACTAGATGCTCGCGGCAGTGTAATATTTCAGTGGCCGCATCCCCTGGGGCATTCAAAAATGAAAGTAAAATGCACAAGCTCCGAAAGTGATGCTATTTTTTTTTAGTTGTACAGGCCGTGGAAAAAGTATTGTGCACCTAGAAGCATACATGCTTCTTGAAAGCAAGCGAAAGGGATAGAAATTAAAATAATTTTTATACACCTATGGCCATAAATTTTGTGCAAAGGGAAAAGAGAATTTCACACACTCAAAATTTACAAGTTTCTTTGAAGTGTACGTGTAACATGAAATCTTCCGGTGGGAAAAATGTAGACACAAATATCTGGCCTCTTACAAAATTGGATTATTCTTAATTATGATAAATAGTACCCAAAAGAAAATAAGGTTCCTATCCAATAATTTCCAAAATCTGAGTCATTTAGGATCTAATAATCATAATTTTATGTAAATTTTAACATCCAACAATCTTGCCTTGGTTCAACAGACAAACTGGTCTCCACAGATCTAAAAAAATTCACATACAACAAAGTAAATTTTCACATGAGTTGAGGTGGAATGTCTTGTTTATCACATGTCCAATGTTTATAGTGTAACATTTTTTTTTTTTTTTTTTTCAATGGATTAACACATTGTTTTGGTTTCATTGCACCGAATGTTCTCTAAGCTGGAAATGTCAAGACTGGAAGTTTGAAGCACTGGAATACTTATTAGACTATCCATTGTTGGTTTGGGGAAATACTGGAAACTTTCTTCTTAAAGAGTTCTCAGGATGCAACTCCTTTATCGTACTATTGACTCGACACAATAGCATTACATGCAACAAAAAAATCAAAAAATCAATATCTATTCTTGTTTTAACATAATTAATATAAAATGCACTATACTTACTATTCATTGTGACATTTAACAACTGAGATAACACAAGTATACAATACACATAACATTCCGTTATAATGAATGTATTTATGTATGTAACTAGTAAACAGTAAAGATGGTTTTTTCAACATATGACCAGTTTCTTTTTTTTCTAAAAGGAAAACTTAGCAAACAATTAACTCAAAGTGATTAAATAATATAAATGCTCAAATATATGATTGCAAATTATACATACTATTTGCAAGAAGACAAAACCATTGAATACAAGGAATACATATGAGTAAATATGGTTGCAAGTTTCAACCTATGACTTAACTTGCAATGTTCTAAGACTACAAATTCAACTGTAAAAATTTAGGCAGTTGTATCAACTGACCAATTGAATAGTTTTTTTTCTTTTCTTTTTTTTTAACTGTTTACAACCTAGAGGTGTTATTATTCATCTTACGAGGTATCTGACTACCTCCAGATAGGGAGAATTCTCGGCTTCACAAGTCTTTTAAGTTCAAGCCACTGAGTACACCTGTTGGCTGTGAAGACAGCATAACATTACTTTAGTTGATTCCATGAACATTCATGGGGATAATCCTTCACAGCAGGCATGAATGTTATGCCAAGGCAGGACGTTCAGGCAGTTGTATCGATTGATCAACTGAATAGTTTTTTTTTTTTTAACTGTTTGCAACCTTCTGGAGGTGTTATCATTCATCTTACGAGGTATCTCAATACCCCTGGATAGGGAGAATTAGCGGCGTCACAAGTCCTTTAAGTTCAAGCCACTGAATGCACTTGTCAGCAGTGAAGGCAGCATAATGTTCCTTTAGATGATTCCATGGACATTCATGGGGATAGTCCTTCACAGCGGGCATGAACGTCATGCCAAGGCAGGAGAAAGATTCAATGTTCACTATAGTTCTGAATGGGAGAACTGTTTGCATTCAGAAGAAAGTCAACAGTCGTGCACAAAAAAAAGACAGCCAGCAAAAAATATCATCAAAGAAACTGTGAGCAAGGAGAGGGTAAAACGTTAAGTGGAGAAAATGATCTGATTTGCTCATTCTTTCTTCTTACTGTTCAACATGTCCAACTGACAGGTTTGCAACATTTACTCATCTTCTAGCTTTTTGTTTTGAACTGAAGGAGAGGGGGTGGGTCTCATGTCATATACACTTCACATACACTCCTTCTTGTACTCGCTCACATTCAAAACTGTCAGTTTCTTAATTTCCTTTCATTTCTTTACAAAAATGGAACTCTCAATCTATTTGCGAAAAAAGAAACACACCAGTCACACATGAAAGCTTAACAAGATTTCCATCAAAAGGAATTGGAAACTATTCTCTTAATTCGAAAATGAACTCATGTTTCCTCAATCAGCGCACTGTTTTTATTATTAGCTGTTTGGATTTTCGAAGGCATGAGCACAAGAGCGATACTTCAGCAGTCTTCTTTTCATTATAGTCGATATTAACTATATATGCATACTGTCTAAACCCTCTTTACATTAATACAATATCACTCACTCCTCTAATTTCATATGTGATAAAGTTGAAATTAGTGGATATACTTCTTTTCGAAAAAAAATAATATTTATGGAACTATAATTCTGATTTATATTATTTCAAAACCTTAACTCAGGATGAGGCTCAGTATTCTTTAAAATAATGGCCAAGAAAAGATCCTCTTATCTACATCTTGAAATACGAGTGTTACTATTTCTTTCACTCAACTCTTCTCTTCAGAGGAACAACAAAACAAGCAGTGACTGGGCAGAACCAGCCATCCTGAGACCACCACTTATTTCATCCAATTTTCAAAAGAAAAGCCAAATAATTTTTTTTTCTTGGACTTAAAATATATCCATGCAATGAGAGAGAGAGAGAGAGAGAGAGAGAGAGAGAGAGAGAGAAAACAAAAGAAACTAGGGGGTGCACCCATGAGGCCCTAGCCCATCTGCATCCTTCCTCTCTACAATGGCCTATATAATTAAACATGTTTTGCTGGAGGAGGGTGATAATAATATAATTAATATTCCATAAAAATATTTTCTCAATGGTCAAATTTGAATAGGAGTTCTAGTACTCGTCCTCTTTTACTTTTTTTTCCAATCCAGGTTCTCTCTCCCATGTGTCTACCTTCATCCTTTCATTCTCTGTTCTCACTGCATTATCCATAACATAACTGCTGAAAAACACATTGACAGCGTCTGATGAAAACAATCCTTTCTTTTCCCCTTAGAATTATAAATTTCATGGGTCTGATACTCTAATTAATCAGAAACTTCATTTAATGCATCTCTTAGCCCTACAATCAAATCATCTTCGGCCAAATGCCATATTTGTCTCAAGACACTGTGAATCAATTTATTGTGAAACTGGAATTGTTATTCCTGTGTTACTTTCCCTTTCCAAGAACTGACTCCTTTTCTTTAAAGACACAGGAAACACAATTAACGAAACTTCCCCTTATACTGTTTCCTTGTTCTACAGAATTCCAACCTTATGATTTTCCTTTTTTTTCTTTAATCTCTCCACGCATCTCTGATAACACCTGCCAAATCCAATCCTTTTCCATTACTTGGTGCATCTAACCTCGCGGCAAGTAGACCACCCAACATCCACTGAATAGTCCTATCGACTCCACTCGGTTGATCTGCTTGAACTGCATTTCTTTGTTGTTTACTATTTGATCTGAAGGTTCACTCCTCTGAACCTCCATACCTATGGTTGGATGATTTTGTTCTATCTCCTCTCTTCTAACCGAAACTGACTTGGGAATTATCACTTCATTTCGTGATGACGGAATAAGGGCTACCACATGCGGTGTATGAGTCACTCGACTATGGCTACGCATATTGTAGTCATGTGTCTGTGCTGGCCTACAGGTGGATTCAACTGATTCCTCAGACTGTTTTATCATGGATGGCCTATTCCGGCTCTCATTTGGAGACGTCGTCAAAGGTTCTGGAATAGGTGCAGTTCTAGTTGGCTGAAAATACATAGGTCGGGGATCTATGGGTGGGATCAAAGCACATTCTTCCACAATGGGTTCATCAAAGATCCATGTTTCTTTTGGCACTGTCTCTGTACAAGATTGATCTTGTAGTTCACCATCTTCTGATTCCTCTGACTCTTCTACTCTATGTTCGGGAAAAACATTTTGATCAATAACCTTCGTCAATCTATCAACATGTACAATCTGCTTGTCTTTCTGGTTATTCATACTCTGTATTTCATAGTTGACCAATGAAGGTTGACTGATTACCCTGTAAGGACCTGTACTCAAATGAGCTAGTTTTTTTGTAGCCCCTACTTTCACCTTAGGACTGAAAAGGTAAACAAGACTTCCTACCCGAATATTCTTATCCACAGCTACTGCTGCTCTGCATTGTTCTTGCTTCTGCACTGCTGCTCTGCATTGTTTTGCTTCTGCACTGCTTCCTCCAAATGTTCAGAAACAATTTCATAACTTCTCCTAAGTGCTGCACACATCTGTTCCAAATAGTTCTCCAACGATGAATAAGTTTGCCTTATTTTTGCATACCATAAGTCTGAAGGTAACACCAAATCTCTGCCGTAGATTAAAAAGTTAGGCGATTCCTGAGTAGCACTGTGAGTTGCAGCATGATATACTGTGACTGCTAGGGGGACCGTGACATCCCAGTCAGTCTGGGTATAATTCACCACATGGGATAAAATGTTTGCTAAAGTGTGATTCAAAAGTTCAACTTTAGCGTTGCACTGGATGTGAAAAGACGAAGTGTGAAACTGATAAATATTCAGTTTTTCACACACTTGTCAGACTAAGGAAGACATGAAGTTCATACCTTGATCAGTGAGAATGTAGTTAGGTATTCCATGTCTGGCAAACACATTGTTATAAAAGCTGTAGGCACTTCATCAGCCTTCTGAGTCTGGAGTGGGATCACCTAAGAATAACGAGTAGAATTATCTACTGCTAACAATAGATAATTATGCCCTCTCAGAGTCATTGGAAGTGGTCCTAAAATGTCCAGGGCCACTCTTGTCCAAGGTGAATTTTCAACAGAAACTGTCATCAGAGCCACTTTGGCCTTAGGATTGTAACCCTTACGCTCCATACAAGACGGGCATGACTCAATATGGTTCTGTACATCGCTAAACATCCCAATCCAAAACAAATTCTTCCTGAGTTTCTCCAATGTCTTCTGCAAAGCCAAATGTCCTCCATTGAGAATATTATCATGACATTCCTTCAATACCTCTGTCTTCAAGCTATTGGGACTACTTTTTGTTCTGTTGGCTCCTCTCCTGTTGCTCCAGGATTAGATAAAGTGTAATGAAATAGTATTCCCTCCTTAGATAGAAGGAATCTGGGATTTTCGCTGATGCCTGGGGTATTCCTTCCAACTGTTTAATTAACTTTTGCAAAATGAGATCTTCTCTTTGCAGGGTTTTAATCAAAGTTCTGGTTTGCTGCTGGGGCATCACCAGTGATTCCATGGTTACATTGGCTGATATGGGAGTGACTAACTCAGTTGTTTTAGGTTTCCTTGGCCTTTTCTTCTTTTGATCCTCTTCTAGCACTGGTCTTGAAAGAAAATCTGCATTTGAATGTACTTTACCCAGACGGTACACAATTTTAAAATCGTATTCTTGTAACAGCATGCTCCAATGTGCTAGACAAGTTGAGGGATTTTTCAGATTGAGCAAATAACTCAACGGTTAGTGATCTGTTATTAATGTAAAATGATTTGACACTACAAAAGGTCTATATTGTGTTACTGCAAAAACAATTGCCAGAGCTTCTTTCTCCATCGTACTATAGTTCAATTCCGATTTCTTCAACAGCCTAGAAATGTCTGGCTGTCTTGTATTCTCATCTACCTTTACCTCCAAGCATGCTGCAACACAATGCGATGAGGAATCTGATGAGACAAGGAACGCTTTGGGAAAGTCTGGATAAACTAGACAGGTTCAGTTGTCAAGGCAGTTTTTAGTTGATCGAAAGACTGCTGCATGGAACAGTCCCAAAGAAAGGGCGTTTCCTTTTTTGTAAGTGGTCTTGCAATCTCCACAAAATTTTGTATGAACTTTCTGTAGAAACCTGCCATTCCGAGAAATGATCGGACTTGTCTAATTGTTCTGGGCGGCCTACACTCTCTGACTGCTGTGACATTAGCGGGATTTGGGCAAATGCCGTCCCCGCTCACCAGGTGGCCAAAGTAACATATCTGTTGTTTCAAAAATTCACACTTTTTAGGCTTCAATTTTAAGTCATAATCTCTCAGATGCTGGAAGACTTTTCTTATTTTACCAAGATACGAATCCCAGTAACTGATGTGACAATGATGTCATCAAGATAAGTGAATATCGATTCATTTTTCAAATCCTGTAATACCAAGGCCATGGCGCTTACAAATAATGATGGCCTATTTTTAACCCGAAAGGCATTTTTAAAAATTTCGCCCAAAGTTTCACCAGTGGTAAAAGCTGTTTTGTGGCAGTCTGCTGGGTGTTCCTGAATTTGGTGAAATCCACTTTGCAAATCAAGAGACGAAAAATAACGGACTGTCCGAGAAGTTGCAGAATTTCAGCCAAATCCGGGATTGGGTACGAATCAGAAATACTTTTAGAATTTAATCTCTGGAAATCAATACAAAGACGATATGATTTGTCTTTTTTATGTACTAAAACAATTGGCGCCGAAAATGGTGAATTACTGGGTTGGATGATGTTTGCCTCCAAAAGTTCATTTACCTGCTTTCGGACTTCATCTTTCAATAAAAAAGGAACTCTATAGGCTGCTTTACTGGTATTTTGTTTGTCAATTTAAATCTATGCTGAAACACTTTCGAATTACCTAGCTGATATGGAGACTTAGCAAAAACATCCCTCTATTCATATAACAAATCTGATAGTTTATGTTTCTGATCACCTGTCAAGTGATCGAGGTCAAAGTGTTGTAAGGTCACAGGAGATGTCTTATTCTCATCTACTTCCTTACCTGCAAAAGAAACTGGACTATTATCAACACTTTCCAAACTAGCAATCCCCATTCCCTTTTTTGGGCTCCATCATCAAATTTGCAACCAAGACCGATACCAATCCATCAGACCCTACCTTGTCCACTGAACATCTGACAGCTAAGTCTTCACCTAGGTTAGAATTCAGCTGTGTTACCACTAGTTGTTCTGTGGAAACAGCGAGGTGGTTACAATATGCTGTCACAACCCTCTCTGACAATGCTGGTAGTACATGTTTACATGTACTGCCAGCATTGTCAGAGAGGGTTGTGACAATGGTAGTACATGTTTACATGTACTACCAGCATTGTCAGAGAGGGTTGTGACAATGGTAGTACATGTTTACATGTACTACCAGCATTGTCAGAGAGGGTTGTGACAATGGTAGTACATGTTTACATGTGAGTTTAGCTACCACGGGTTTAGAACTCATGAACTGGCCCTAACACCTCTTTTGCTTAAGTAGACCTTCAATGGAACTGGCCGTATTATACCTTTGCCTAAGTCTATTATCAACGGAAAACGTCTTAAAACATTTAATCCCAATATTACATCATACTGCCCTTTAAAATTCCTATTAGCCACCAAAACATTTTCCTGAAAAATTGCACTGTCTAGCTTAAGATTTGCTGTAACTTCCATATGTATGGGAACCAGATATTCTGAAATTCCGGTTACAGTCAAGTTTGGAGCCCATGGATTTAGACTTATCATGCTTAATTTTATTGAAAAGTTCTGTGCTTATTAATGTTTTGCTTGCACCTGTATCCACAAGAAATTTAGCCTCAACATTTTGAACTGATCCTGTGATCAATGGCAATTGAGAATCCTTATCTAAAATATATACTCCATGTTGTACATTTTTGTGGTGGGCATAAGGTTTATCTTCCCTAAAATAATTTTGACCTGCTAAAACAGTTATATGACATTGATAGTCCCTTTTACTTTGTTCAGATACCCGTCTATGTCAGAAATATCCATCTCTGTCTTGTCTGCAACTTACATTGTCTACCTGGTTCATTGGCCTACCAAAAATCACTTTAGGGTGAGTTTGTACCTGATTAAACTCATTTCTGGGTATTTCTTTTCTTATCCTTGTGTAAGAGTTCATATTAGTCCTATTTTGATTATTATTGTACATTCTATTTGCATTTCTGACCCCATTTCCATTAAAATTCCAACTTTGTCTGTTAACCGAAGATGACTGATATTTTGGTAACGCAGTGTATTCGCATGCTGCGTGACTCGGGCATGGGCGGGTAGGAGAAATTGGCATCAGTCTGGAGCTACTAGGGTGACTGCAAGCCGCATAGCATCTCTCTCTCCCTGTTCTGCTTGGTAAGAGGGATTATAGTATATATGCTTCCTAGCATAGCACGGAGCAAAACAGCGTCTGTCTTTCAGATCGAGTGAGTTCATTGACCCTGACACCTGAGGACATAGCGTCTCTCTGTTCATGAGACTGCGATACATAAAATTGGGAGCTCTGTGCCTGTAGGGAAGGGGAATTGGATAAGCTGCCGCATCATAACTTTGACATCGTTCCATTTCGTTAACTGGCATTTGTAAGTTATTACAGGTAGTGTTGCTTACAGTTAATGATTTTAATGACTCTTGTAAGTCTAGTTTTTTGGTTTTGTAAAGGTTTAATAATTTTTTCAAAATAATTTTCCTGCTGGCTACCGACTTCGTCATTGTTAGTCTGACAATACATGGCATTAACTGGTCTGTGTTTTGTTTCTGTAAGCTCATTGTTGGTTCCTTTGCACTTTGCAATCGTCACTGCTTGTGAAAAATTAAAGGATTCTGGGGAAGTACCATTCTCCTAATTTTATTTGAAACACCACTAAGAAATTAGCATTAGCATTAGCATTAGTAGAGGCATTTGATGCAAGAAAGCAAGCTTATGCAGCATCAGCGAAAAAAAAAATTAAAATTAAAATTAAATAAAAAAATAAAAATAAATAAATAACCACTTCCACTTCACCCCTCTGTTCATTTGAAATACCTGTCCAGCTGAGCCTTAAACTTATTTAGGCTATCGACTTCCACGACAAGGGATGGAAGTCTGGTCCACCAACCAACCAACCAACCCGCTGTCTAAAGGCAAATTTCCTCACGTCTATCCTACATCTGTCCTTCCTCAATTCGAATTTAGAAAATTGGGCCAACATTGCCTGATCCAGAATATTTAATGTTTCTGGTGAATTACTTTCCATTTTAAACGCCTGTCCAGCTAAATTCTTTACTGTAGCCCTAAAACTGGCCACATTTTCTGTAGTCTTTTGAACAGCATTGGCAAATTCGTGCAAGCATGTGACTATGGGTTCTGTTTTCTCGAACTGTGCCTCTACTACATTTTTGAACATGCTATAATTTTTTTTGCATAATTCAGTGGATTGTGCCAGGAATTCTGCTGCTGCTGAATGAAATTTTGCCCTACAGATAGATATAAGCTCTGGATCGCACCAAAATGCTAGTTCCTCTATGCTTTCTAAAGTTTCAAAAAAATATATTAGACAGATGGGCCTTCATCCATACCAAAAAATATCTGGACTAGGCCAAGATAGCCTGTGACATTAGCCTCACACAGCCTGCCAGATTCGGGAGGGGATTGTGTCTGCTGTGTGCCAAACACTGCGGCTGCAGGATCGACTTCGACTTCTGTTGAAGTTTGTGTAATTTGTTCTGCCATATTGGATTTATTAGTGTCTATGTGAAACTAAGTGCCTCTTTTAATATTTGAGTAAAAATTTGGGGTGGGGAAGGGTCCCTCCAAAATAGTGTACTTACTTTTGCGTAACTGAAATAGAACTAAACTGATAGTACTAAGCAATTCTATAAAACAAAATGAGTTTCTAACATATAGCAACTGGAGTTTTTTTTTTTGAAATTTATTATTATTATTATTTTATTTTATTTTTTTATAAATAAACTAGTTTTAAATGATTCTAGTTGCCAACTGCTATTAATATGTAGGTACTTAAAGACATCTGTGTTGTTTGTATTGCTGAAAGAGAAAAATAAAATAAACACAAAATCACTAGTGCTGGGCATTTTCCCTTCCTTTCTATTACCTCAGTAATCTTCTTTAATTCGTTTTCTATTCACTAGTTTCTCCTATTGTCACTTTGCTCTTTAGTCTACAGCAATCTCAACTACTCAAAAGCATTCAAATAAAACGGTTTTTCATCCCACAACAACACATTCCAATGTTGATCACGATCAGCTACAGTGTTCCACAGGGTCTTTTCTGTTGTAGTGTGCTTGCCAATCAATGTACTCTTGATCAATCGGCTGCCAGCAAGATCACATGCTACCATGTGTGTCCAGAAAACCTGGGTTTTCTATGAAAATCGAGCAGTTAAATTAGGACAAAGATCTTGTGTTCTGAAAACTTACCCAAATGGACGTTGAGTAAACATCAAACATCAAAAACTGCAACATCAAAGACCACGCTGTGATTATACTTTGGGCTCCTTTCTATGTGATTGGGCTCCATGGCATTAACTATGGTCCTTTTACCAAACTTATTAAGTGAATTGTGTGTAACTAGAGAGAATAGTCAGGATGCAAGAGGGTAAACAAACAAAACAAGGTTTATTAAAATACTAAATTATGCAGTAGATTATTAGACAAAATATATCATGATTTGTACGACACTCTTATAAAACAGATTAGATACAACTAAATAGTAGGTTAAAACATTACTGCTGTTGGTATAACTGGATAATAGTGTTCTTCCTGTCATCTTTTTGCTTGTCAATCTTACAGGTATCAAAATGATTGTTGTTTGTCATAACATACAACTGTTCTAATGCTGGAACAGGAAAATATATTAAGTTAATAGTATAATTAGTATTTTGACAACTAAGTTGATAAGTCATATTATCTGTTAAAACTGAGTACTAAGAAAATGTTACAATTGTCTAATAGTCTATGAGGAAGGATATCTTGTAAATGCATTAAAACGAGTGTAGAGGGGAGGTACAACTATGGGGCAATTTAGAATAGTTTGTAATTAAGCAACAAGGGTTGACTTACCCAAATAATTCTGCACAGCCTCAAGGGGGGGACGAAGTTCTGGACCAGACGTTCATTGTGGTTCTTTGTTCATCTTTTACTAGTGATTTGTTTTCTTTATCCTTCTTCTTCACTCACACACTCTCAAAAATTGGCCAAAAACTCTCACTGCTCACTCCTTTCTGTCAAGTCTCACCCGAAGCTAACTCTTTCTCTCTGCTATCCCCCTTTTTAAAATATATATACATCTGCATTCCCCCTGACTCTTCTGGTTTCACGGGTCAATAATATGGGGAAAAGAATTACACTGGGAACCTGTCGCCTATTGCGAACTAGACACTACAGGAAAATATGTTATCTTAATGTGTTTATAGAGTTCTGATTACACAAAACGTGATGTGTCTTGTTTTGCTAATTTTTGTACTTATGACAATAGTCACCTTCTGCCCTGACCATTGTTGAGATATTCATGTTTGACGCTTGCCCGTTACACAGGAGAACGACGTGACATCATCGACCGACTAGATGCCCGTAGTAGTGTAATATTTCAGCGGCTGCATCCCCTTGGGTGTTCGAAAATGAAAGTAAAATGCAAAAGCTCCAAAAGTGATGCTATTTCTTTTAGTTGTACAGGCCGTAGAAAAAGTATAGGGCACCTAGAAGCATGCATGCTTCTTGAAAGCAAGCGAAAGGGATGGAAATTAAAATATTTTTCATACCAACTACCACCAGGGCCTACTGCCTGGTCATTTCTGCTACCCTCCATGTCCCTGCGGTTGTCCCTCTGCTCGATCTAGAGGTCATCCATTGAGGACTGTATTACTGGCTGTCCAGGGGTTTACCCACTTCCATTCTTGGTTATATCATCAACACCCTCAATGAGAGCATGACAGAGAAGAGACTAATTGCAGCCAAGCTTCTACAGAGCTGGCAGGCCAGATGGACAGATGCTGACAAGTGTCTAATTACAAAAAAAAATTATTCCTGACATTGTTCTTGTTTTCCCCAAAGCTCCACTGTGGTTCTCCCCAGGTCTTTACACAACTTATCTAATAGCTGGGCATGGTTTGATCAATCAAAACTTGAATTCCATGGGCATAAGAGATAATCCCTTGTAGGCATACACTTTTCTACTCTGTGTATTATATATGTATATACATTTGTTTATTTAATTGTTATATCATTTATATATACAGGGTGATTCTCTACCAGTGTGACAAACATACAGGAGGTGTAGGGAGCGCAAAGACGAATCAGAAACACATAGCATTGCAGGGTCCGAAATGCCTTCGTCGTTCGGTAGAGCACATTGAATGGGAGGTCATGTGAACAGCGATCCTGCTGGAAGTCAGCATTTGCGAACCGGTTCCTGAGGCAGTAGAATGGACGAGTATTCAAACATTGAACTGGCCAACATGCACCTCACGTATGGAGCTGCGGACTGTAATGGGCGTGCCGCTCTGCGCTTGTACCAGAAACGTGTCCCACACAGGCATGTTCCTCATCATATGATTTTCGCACATGTGCACAGAAGGTTACATGAGACTGGTTGTTTCACGAGAGGTACCATGAATCAAGAGCGAACAACGAGTACACCAGACAATGAGGAGAATGTCCTACATCTTGCAGAAGGCAATCTAAGTATGAGTACTCGAGCGATAGGTAAACGATTGGGAATTTCCCAATCCACTGTATGGAGGATACTGTCAACAAACCAAATGAGTTCATACCATCTGCAATGCATCCAATCATTGGAGCCTCGGATTATCCACTCCGGAAGACTTTTTCTACTTGGTTTCTTCAACAGAGTGCGGCAGACATCACATTTGCTGCATCCGTATTGTTCACAGATGAGGCAAGTTTCACAAGAGAGGGAACCTTCAATCAACATAACACCCATTTGCGGGCTTTGGAGAACCCCCCATGGTACGCGAACACGTGCAACTCAATGGCATTTCTCTGTCTATGTTTGGGCCGTCATTGTTGTAGACCACCTCATTGGACCATACCTTCTGCCCCCTTGTCTGGACGGTAGGCATACTTGATCTTTCTACAGCGAGTCCTGCCCGAACTTATTGAAGAAGCACATGTGCCTCAGTCGTTGCGCCACTCAATGTGGTTCCAGCATGATGGGGCACCCCCACATTACACCAATGACATCCGCTAACACCTAAACATTTGGACAGCATTGGATAGGTCGTGGTGCTCCGGTTCATTGGCCTGCTAGATCAATGGACCTATCATGCCTGGACTTCTGCTGGGGTCGAATGATAACATTGGTGTACAAGACCCCCGTTGATTCAGTTGAAGACCTCGTCTCTGTAGCTGCCGGGGAGATTCGAGACATGCCAGGAATATTCTAGAACATTAGGGATTCCATGCGGCGGCGCTGTGAAGCCTGTGTGACTGCTTCTGGTCGAACCTTTGAACACCTTCTGTTGCATGGCTTTTTGCCAAAGTAAAACTTGTCATTAAAATGATTTCCGTTACACTAACGAGTTGCTGTTTCTGTTCTTTTTCTTTGCTTCTTTGTTCACACGACCTCCCGCATGATGAAGGCATTTCGGACCCTGCAATGCTATGGGATTCCAATTCGTCTTTGTTTCTTCTACACCTCCTGCAAGTTTGTCGCACTGGTAGTGAATCACCCTGTATATACCTTTGTTTCACCTATGGTTAGTTCATTATTTTGGTAACTATGTGTTACCCTTGGGCCTCTGACTGTGTATACTGGTCCAGGGATTTTCAGATTTGCTAGAAATGAGTGAGACAACTGAAAAAACACAAGTAAATTGCAACATGTTTAATTCTAGGAAACTGATTCATGTACATACAAAATTTTCACTAAATTTCTAATACGGGCACCTTCACTAGGATATACAGTTACAAAAGTTCCTTACTATATCTCATTACCAGGAAGATTTATTTACAGTTCCTTTAAAACATCAATTGTGTTTTTCCTTCCACCTCACAGATTAATCAAGTCATTCATTGGACTTCAGAATGCCTTTCTCCTTTTCCCAGGACTATACCTTGACTAAGTATAACAATACTAAACAGTACTTACAATTTATTCTCCCCTTCTCCAGATTGGGCCAGCCTCCTTGATTTTTTGGGCGACTTTCCATTATGGTCTTCAAATCGGGTTCCTTTGTTCTGTACCAAAAAACTCACCGACCAACTCACTCTAATACGGCCTACACCGTAAAACTTCCTGCTCACTTTACAACTCACTTAAAACCACCAACTCTCTCTAAAATGACCAACAACTACCTCCAAACTATCAACTTACTCTAAACCGACCAACAATTACTTCCAACCCACCAACAATTACTTCCAACCCACCAACTCACTCTAAACCGACTAACAACTACTATTTCCCGCCGAACAAATCCTTATATATCTTCATCCTAAATTCTCCTCCCATCCCTTATTTTAATATAATCCATCGTCCTTGACCTTCTCCGTTTCTTCGTATATTTCTCCTGGTTCAGACCATTTCGGGGAAATTTAACCTGACCTTTTTGTAGGTCGAACTCACCCTCCTTCTTGGAATTTTGTCTAGCCCTTAAACATTTTCCTAACGACTTATTGCAAATCCTATTTTAACTGTTTGTTGCGTGTATAATTAAATGTTCTATGAATCGGTCTAAATTGTAAGAATATATTCCAATATATTCTCACAAATTAGAAAATTCCAATATATACCCTTTGATCTTGTAGAGAAATCGAGGACTGGAACCATTTACTGTACCTCTGCCCACTCTATGAGGACCTTCGTATCATCTTTTACACTAGTATCCAAGACATACCACAAGGACATGAACACTTGCTCATTACAGAAGAACAGTACTATCATGCATTCACCAAATTTGCCCAAGATCTGCAGTGCCGCTGCGACCCTATGTGCAGCCATTAAGCGAAATCAAATTTTCTGCCCCAAAATATTTGGATTAAAAAATAAAAAACGCGTAAATAATTATTATTAATTTATTGAAAAAGAAAAGAATTACAACATATCTCACATGTAATATAATCAAACAACAAGCAAATATTAAAAATCATTAAATTCCAAATCACCCACAAAAATGAAATAAAAGAAAAATTATAAGGCTAAAAAATTATACAAATTTATGTTTCTTTGCTTTAAGATGTGCGAATTGATGAATTATTTCATTTATGTTTATTTGTTCCAAAATATAATTTTCGATTGAAATTATTGACAAATTAGAGATTCATTGTTGAGACATCGTCGATCATAAATAATTTTTGATTAATTTTAATTTTGAAAAACTCCGTTCACCTGAGACAACTGAAACTGATAAAGTTAGAAAAATTCTTAATGCATCTGCTACATTTGGAAAAGTATCTGTAAAATCATTTTTAAAAATATATTGTGAAACTTCAAATTGCGTAATATTGTCTTTAAATATAAATTTGAAGTACTGTACTTACGTTCTTCAGATAATGGTAAACCATCAATATCAGACTCATTACGACAGTAGCGTAGTTACCCTTTTTCGGGCCCGGAGGCAATTGCCTTGCCTGCCTACATGGTAGCTACGCCACTGCATTTCGATCAATGTCACTTAATATGTAAATCTTTGCAATGATTTAATAAATCGTCATCTGACCATTTTTTTTATTCAAAAATGTTATAAAGCATTTTAAACATTTCTACACCTTCTTTCATATTTGTAAATGAGAAAATTATTGTGTCCATTACTTGAAAGAAAAAAATTAATTTTGAAAAAGTAGCAGATCCTGAATAGCTTAATCTCTACTTTTATAATCGAAATGACGTTTTTTCAATCCTTTCCTTACAGTGCTTCCTTCTGGAAACGAATCTTCAATGCCAATGATAGTAGCCGAATCAAGAATTGTTTGGATTGCTTCCTCTGTTCTAAATTTTTTAAACATTCTTCCCTGATATTTTGTAGACATTCAAGATATATATATATCTTGAATATAATATCATATATATATATATATATATATATATATATATATATATATATCAGAATACTTTTTTCGTTTTTTTTTCTTTCTTTCTTTTTCTTTTTTTTTTTTTTTTTTGAGCATTTTACTTTCCGGATTAATTTTTTTTAAAGTATCATGCCAAATTATAATTGAACAAAGAAACTATAAGACACTATTTTCAAGGCTATTGATTTAGAATGATTCCTTGTATCCCTATATTTATTTTCGTGTTCAGTGATTATAGTACAATCATAGCAAATATTCAGCTTCTCTAGTCATTTATAGTATTTTATCTGTAATATTTTGTGAAATTATTTCAATAATTTCATTTTGTATTTGATCACCCAAATAATGCATTTAATAATACATATTTTTTATTCAGATAATGCATAATTAACCCAAATAATGCATACTTTTTATTCAGATTTCTGAATAGGCGAAAATGTTCTGCCACAGCTGAATCAAATTTAGCAATTGTTTCACTAAGTTTTAAAAATTTATCATTGTCATTTTCATATAATTTTTTGAAGACCCTCTGAATGCTTTAAATTGCCTTGATAAAAATAGTATCATATACACTGTATCACACTGTATCTCCGTTGCGGACGTGGGCGAAGAATGGAGTGATTGTTCAGTCAAGTTCTATGATTGGCTTATTACTGGGAATACGTAATTTACCTCATTTTGCGTTTCTGATTGCTTGATTGGGTGCAAATTCGCTTCTGATTTTAGCGTTTCTGATTATAGCAGGGGAAGATCAGTTCCTTCCCCATATAAACAACGAAATACCTTGAGCTCTTTCCAAATGATGGTGATATACAATAACAATCTAGCTTGCCCAAAGATGGTCAGAAATAACATCAATGTCGGCAACGCCTTCGTAGCAACTGAGAAAATCGTGACGTACATAGGGTTTGTTGGTCGTTAAGTGGTCCAGAAGAAGAGTCAACAGATTCTTTGACCATGACATGGTACAAAGATTACCTAAGATTTTGGCCTTGGAATTAGAACATCCAATGAGACAAGCGATGGTAAGATACCCGAAGAATGTGACCCTGAATATAAAAGCAGATGGAGAGTGTACTAGAAAAAGGAGAGAGTTAGGAGAGAAGAAGAAGTGTTGGCGTTGTTGTTGTTAAGCATAGCATTAGTAAGAAGAATTGGAAGACAGTTCGATCTAAAAATTAAAAGAGAGTCGTGACATTTTATATATAGTGAAACGCTACTTAGTAAAAGTCGGTCAGTAAAAATCGTATTGAGGAGTCAAGTAACTTTCCAGCAGCAGAATCAAGCAGAAGAAAGAAGGAAGAAGCTTGAAGCAAGCCTAAGAGAGAGATAACGGTAAGTTAAAATGTTTCATCATGTATGTGTGAGAACGAGAGATAGTTTAAATGGAATACTACGGTGACGCAGTTTTAAAAGATGATTCCTTTCTAAGTTGATTTCTTTCTATGTTTATATATGTTACCCATGAATTATATACATGCCGCGGTACAACAGTTAAGTACCATGAATATTAACTGGTTAACATAAAGATCTGATATCCTAATGTATGTAGTTAAAATAATAAATGTTTTAAATGTTAAAACGTTCACAAATACTAAGTGTCTTAAATATTATATAGAAGAGAAAAAGGTAAAAAAGACGATGGTACTCAGTTGATATTCAACAAAGGCCAATAGAAATATATAGATATGTTTATGGATAGTATAGATTGTTGTATTAATGGTGTGGCCCTTGTAAGAGAAATATAATTATAAGGAATCATAGTATAATATTAAAACAGTTTAAATCAAATTATAATTTCCTAATCTTTAATAAGAAGATGAAATGTTATAAAAGTGAGAATGAGTTATATGTATGTATATTTCTTTTGTAATGTGTTTTATATATTGTATTAAATGATCGTTTTGTTACAAATACTGCCTCGTTGCTGACTTCAGATCACATTAGTAATCACCTGGGGTTGATTAAGTTCAATTAAAAATATTGTGCTGGGGGAAGAAAATATATAATTAATTAAATTAATTAATTAAATCCTTCCTCAGTACACAACGCAAAAACAGATTCAAATCGCATGCATAGTAGAGGAAATAGGTTATTCATATCATCTATTATGTATTAGGATATACGAAATCTGGTTCTAAACAAAGCCACAAGACACACAGATTAAGCCATAACTATATTGGAGAAGATTACTGATTAAGGAGAAAAATTTAATGATGCAAATATAACTTAATGACCGCCTTTATAGCAATTATAGCCTTTTATAATAGAAGACATTATTCATTATTTCTCCTATCAAAAATGGTTGTGACGACCTAACGACAGATAACATCAAATAAACAATTATAGAATATTCTAACATAAACCCCCTCCAACAATTGGTGCCGTGCGCATTCCATTCTCACTTCCCCCCCCCCATTCAATTCTTCCATTCAACACACTTCCTCCCCCCCAACAATTGTTGCCGTGACCAGCACGAATAACATTTTGTTGTCGCGATCAATACAAATAAGCAATTATGGCTTTAGAAAATTAGGGGAAGTTTACTAAGGTTTCTAACGTTCATTAAGTATGTGAATAGGTATTAAAAGGATAAAAGTAATGTCTGAAGCAAAAGTTAATGATTACTGATGTTCTGAGAGTATAGCAACAGGTATTATGTTTTCTGTTTTACTTAGCATTGCTGAATTATCATTATTATGAAATATGTTATGAATTATGGTATTTTTATTTGATCATGTATAGCAACAAATAGTAATATTTAATAAAATCATGGAGTTATATATATATCTTGGTTTAAGGACATGAAATAGTTAACTAAAGGAAATTTAGTTAGAAAATTTGAAGTTTAAACTTAGATCAGTAAATCTATAAAGGTTCAAAATATATATATATTAGTTACTGCTTGTTGCTAGCTTAACCTTAGCATTATACCTTTTGTGGGGCAATTGTGATACAGTGGTAGATTTGATTTAAAAAAAAAAATGGAAGATCCAGGTTTAGAAGGGCCAAATTTAGAAATGTCTGAACCATTATTTCCCACCCAACCTGAGACAACACCTGCGAGGGTGTATCCACCTCAAATTGCTGGTTTTCTTAATCTGGTCCCGATGTACCATGGTAGAGGTGACGATGTTATGACGATTTCTTATTTTTTCGAGATATTAGAAGAAATCAGGGTCATTGCTGGGTGGTCAGGTAGGGAGAAAATCGCAGTAATTAAAAGTCGGCTTAGAGGTTGTGCCGCCAAGTTCTTGTCTCACTCAATCGAGTTAAGATCAGAAAAAGATTATGATAAAATTAAAGAAACATTCTTGACAAGATTTGAACGTACACAACCTGTCATATCGCAATTACAGAAGTTCAGTAATGCTAGACAGGGAACAGACGAATCAGTTATCCAGTTTGGAACTCGTCTGAAAAATTTGTGCAGAGCAGCTTTCAAAACAGAAAGTGAAACACAGGAGGTCATAACTTTGAGAGATCAAACTCTCTTGGCACAATTTTTGAGCGGATTAAATATAAAACTGAAGCGATTAGTACTAAGCCAAAATCCGGCCACTTTTCAATTAGCCTTGGACATAGCAATGCTAGAGGAACAGAATGATAGCCTCGTACAGGGAAAACATGTAACCATAAGCACGGTACAAACAACTGAACCTCAGATTAAACAGATGTTAGGACCAGTGCAAGAACAAATTCTATCGTTACAACATTCATTAGATAAGTTAACAACTAACAATGCAGATCTGAACGGTTTAGAAAAACAAATGGCTTCACTTAATAACAGGTTTCAGCAGTATGCAGATGAAACTAATCAACAGTTAGGAGAAATTAGACAAAAACAATTTAGGCCTTATTACTCACCTAATATATGCTGAGATACAGCAGTCAGACCGATCTCTTACACTGCTCCACAAGGAGAAAGATGGGGAAATCGAGAAGCTCGCAATCAAAACGTATCAAATTACACCAGATATAACAGTAAGTGGCAGGGGCAAACTCAGAGACCTGTAAACCTTGATAGGGATAAATGGTGTCAATATCCTGCTGAGAAACCAAACGAGCCTATCTACCGCCGGAGAGCGCCAGATAGAAATAACTACACTGGGGTGACACAAGTTGGGAGGTCCGTTACTGATAGGACAGATAATCGCTTTCCAGAAAATATAGATCCTAATTCCTCATATGTCAGAGATAGAAGAGAAACATATAATATCAACAGGGGACGACGATCGCCCAGAATAAAAAATCACAGGCAGGTAAACCATATGGGAGTTAATTCACATTGGCAACCTAATCGCCAAACAAGTTGACTAAAAGGACCCTTTCCATTTAAACCTCATTTAAGATATCGTAGAGCAGAACATGGCATTTTCACTGCCGAAAATGACATGGATTTACCTCTAGTTGCTGGTTTAATTCAGGGCATCCCAACTAAATTTTTAATTGATAGTGATGTGTCAGTATCTTTAATTAGTGCAGGGATCTTTAATAAAATCAGACATCACAGGTCCTTGAAACAAAGACCCCCTGAAGTTACTGTTTGTGGGATAGGAGGTAAAGTTGTGCCCATACGCACAAAAATTTCAGTAAATTTAACTTTGGATGGGAAGACATTTACAGAACAGGTCCTCGTAGCCTTAGATGCCTTAAGTCCAAAATATGATATTGTTCTTGGATCGGATATTTTGCGAAAACGATCTTTTGTCCTAGACTCAGGCAAACGAATTTTAAAATCTGTGCCACTAGGCATTTGCATGAGAGAAATAGGGGTTAGAGAAAGAATTTTAGGTGATACAAAACCCACTATAGGAAAACTAACATCTAAACACATTATCCCACCTAATACTGAGACAGAGCTTACTGTGCAGTGCAATCACAAGCTTTTTCCTGAACAGGCAGTAATAATCGAACCAAATTATAATTTAGGCATTAATGACCTAGCTGTTTGTTGCTCATTAGATCAGTTATCTCAAGACAGGCGTGTTTCTGTCGCGATTGCGAATGTTTCGGCCGAGCCATTGCATTTAGCAAAAGGGACAGGTCTTGTTAAAGTTGAATGTGTTAATATGAAAGAAGCTAATTTTACAGGGGAGAAAGAGAAAGTTAGGAGGTCTTCTCCAGTGTCTATAGAAGACTTCAAACTGAATCATTTAACTGGTTCTCAATGAAAGCAACTGTCTAAATTGTTACTTGATTACAGAGATGTTTTTGCCAAATCTCCTTCCCAGTTAGGCAATTCTAAAATCTTACAACATAGAATAAAGCTCACAGATGACATTCCAGTCGCACAGCGTGCATACCGAACGCCTTATTCTCTGTGAACTGAGGTAGATCGCCAAATTGATGAACTAAGAGAGGCAGGGATAATTTCTCCGAGCGTTTCACCTTACAGTGCTCCAATCGTCATAGTTAAAAAACGTTACAATTCTTTTAGATTATGTGTTGATTTTCGAAAACTTAACGCGAAAATGGTGGCAGATAGTTACCCTCTTCCTCAGATCTCGGAGATATTGCAGCTGTTGTCAGAATCTCGTTTCTTTTCCATACTTGACCTCCAATCTGGCTTTTGGCAGATCCCAATTCATCCTGCTGATAAGCACAAAACGGCATTTACAATGGGTCAAGATTTATGGCAGTGGGAAAAATTACCACAGGGAGTAAAAAATAGCCCAGCAAGTTTCGTGCGAGCTATGGGAATTGCTTTGCAAGGTTTAAAGAAACAATCCATCTTCTGTTATATGGATGACGTTGTGATAGCCAGCAGAACCTTTACTGAACATCTTGAAAGATTGGAAACTGTTTTTCAGCGACTGAGACAATACGATCTCAAGTTAAAACCTTCTAAGTGTGATTTCCTAAACCCAGAAGTCACTTACCTTGGCCATCTCATCAACTCTGAAAGCATCCGCCCAAATCTGGAAAATGTGGAAGCCATCAAAAAGAGTTTAGTTCCTAAAACAGTAAAACAAGTCAGAAGATTTTTAGGTATGACAGGATTCTATAGAAAGTTTATTAAAGACTATGCAGAGATATCTTTCCCATTGACTAGATTGACAAAGAAAGACACTCCCTTCAAATGGGACGAAGCAACACAGGCTGCTTTTGAGAAGCTTAAAATGGCCCTGATAACAGAACCTGTTTTGATTTATCCTAACTTTTCCAAAATTTTCTATTTGTCATCTGATGCTAGTAATATTGCCATCTCAGGCGTTCTTGAACAGATTGCAGAAGATGGAGAGAAACATCCTATTGCTTATGTTAGCCGTCTGTTAAAACAAGCTGAAAAGTCATATAGTACAGTGGAAAAGGAGAGTTTAGCAGTCGTTTTCTCCATTTCAAAGTTTAGACCTTTTCTATACGGGTTTAAATTTCAGATAATTTCTGACCATGCACCATTAAGATATCTTCTCCAATTGAAGAATCCAACCCCTATTTAACGCACTGGAATTTAATGTTACAAGAGTACGATTTTGAGGTTACTTACCATCCTGGTAAACTGCATTCTAATGCTGATTATTTATCCAGACCAGTATTAGAGGAAGATGCTAAGCCTAAGAGGCAAAAGAAATCTAAGAATGAACATGGTGCAACGATGTCAACCGGAATTACACTTGAAACACTGGTAGTGCCGAAGGAGGCCACTAAAGAGTTGGTAAGAACATTACAAAGAGAAGATAATAAGCTGAAATCGTTGATCACTCATTTAGAGGGAAACACCCAAGCTTTATCAAGAATTCCAGATTCATACTATTTAAATGATGGTGTTTTATGCCATTATACTTTACCTGACACAAGATCAGCTCGAGAACAGCCTTTCGAACAAATAGTGGTTCCACATGCATTAAAACGAGAGATTTTAGATGCTTGTCACAGCAGTCCTTCTAGCGGGCATTTAGCGTTTGATAAAACTTTACAGAAGGTACAGAGAAATTTCTTCTGGGTGAATATGTTCTCTGACATTAAAGCTTATGTGAACACTTGTCCTTCATGTTTGGAAAGAAGAGGATATAATCCAAAAGCAAAAGCTAACCTTATGCGGGTTCCTTTTGAAACAATGCCTTGGTATCGAGTAAGCATGGATATTCTTGGTCCACTGCCTACCAGTTTGGCTGGCGATAAATATCTGCTGATGGTCGTAGACTGTTTTACGCGGTATGTAGAAGCAATACCACTGAAGACACAGAAAGCAGAAGAAGTGGCAACCGCTTTTGTGAATCATGTAGTTGCTAGACATGGAATTCCACAGATTTTATTGACTGACAGGAGAAGTAATTTCTTATCAACCTTAATGAAAGAGATCTATCAAAAACTAGGCATTAAGAAATTGGGAACCACTGCGTATCATCCGCAGGCAAACGCAAAAGTAGAAAGGCTGAATAAAACTTTAGCAGCAATTCTATCGCATGTCGTGAATGCCACTCAATCAGACTAGCATTCCTGTATACCATTAGCAGTAGCAGCATATCATTCAGCTGTACATTCTGCTACTCATGAAACACTAAATTATTTAATGTATGGTAGAGATATTGTGATGCCTCAGCACATCTGGACTTCAGAAATCCACCCTACATACGCTTCTTTAGAGCATTATTCAGAGCAAATGGTAGCAAGGATGCAGTGAACTTATGAAATAGTTTGGCAGCATCTGGAAGATGCTGCACAAACGCAAGAACAATATCGCTCTACTAAAGCTGTAGATAAGCAGATTAGGGTTGGAAGCATAGTATATCTTTATACTCCTATGGTAAAACCAGGTAGAACACGTAAATTGTCTCGACAGAGTAGTGGTCCATATCGTGTCATATCACAGACATACGCTGTTAATTTTCAGATTCAACATATATATCATCCTAAGGATAAGCAATTGGTACATGTAGACAAATTAACGAAAGTGATAGATCGCAAACCATTTCCAGAGCTACGTTTAGAGTCTTCTGAGACTACTACATCACCTGAACGATCCTCAGAAAACACTAAACCAAAAAGAGTATATGTGGAATCGGAAACAGATGAAGAAGAAGAATGGGTCGAACCGGTTTTCTATCAGCCACAGAGTTTACCCGTTTCAATTCCATTAGCATACTTGCCAAATAGGGGTCAGAAGCAAGCGACACAAATAAAGCAAGATCAACAGGCAAGTGCACAGAGTGGAATACAAGAGGAAACTGTCACTTTGCCAGTCAGAAAACAGCAAGTGTGTTCTCAGCCAACACATCAATATAATTTACGCAGTAAAAGCCATGAACCTCGTTTTATATCAGTTCCTGAAAAGGAAGATGTGAAAATACATCCTCAGGCATCAAATAGAGTAATTGTTCCTGAGACAATTCAAACGTCAGATGAAGAAATAGACCAAAGTGGCCCCTCTGAAAATACTAAGGAAGAAGATGAATCTCAGCCAGTTCAAGTCTGCTCTGAAGAAAGGGCAGAAGCAACAGCGCCACACTCTGAAAATCAGAGTCTTTATGATCGATTTGTACGATGGGTGAACGAACCTGAAATTGAACCCAATCCCGAACCAACTTCCGAACGAAATTGGGCGAACGATGGATATGATCTTTTAGTGAAGTGGATAAATGCAAAGGACTGAGCACATGATTCATCTCAGGAATTAGCATTTTCATGTATTGTACCTACTGATTTAATTCAGCATTAAAGAGGTTACCATAATGAAAGGTTGAAAAAAAACGGATTGTATTCGAATCTATCATCATGTTTTATCAGCAGTTGTGATTGGATAGCTCAACGAGCACAGATTGTTATACAGTATAATTAGTAACACAGGAAGGAGAATTTAATTTATTGTAACTGAGAAGTTTCAAGCAAAAGCATAAGTTATTCTTTTATGGGACAGAGTTAAAAAAAGGGAGAATTGTGCCAGAACCTTTTATTAACTAATAGTGATGAACCACTATTACTGAGCAGATGATAATTTTTCATCCCGCAAAATTATATTTCGAGTATACAGGATTAAAAGAGGAGAGGAAGATTGCAAATGGTCTAGGGTTTTATTAGGCGCCCCCCTAGTCCCCTTTTGCATTCTCTCTCTTCCTCTCATTGTAAGTCTAAATTCAAGCTCAAGAAAGAAGATTCAGAATGATATCTAGGGAAGATCATAATAGCCCTTTTTAGAGATGAGATGAGGCATTTAGCCTGGGGATGGCTGGTTCCTCCCACCAGTTACTATTTGTTTTATCGTGTTTCTAAAAAGAAGAGTTAAAGGAAATAAGAGATAACATCACATCTGAATTTCAAGATCAAGATAAGGGGATCTTCTTCTTGTGCTGATTGTTTTGCAAAAAAAAAAAAAAAAAAAACTCATTTTACTCTTAAAAGATCTGGAGCAATCTACATCAGAATTTTAGTTCTGCAAATAATTGTGAAATAGAACTTTATCTATTCATTATAAGTCTTTCACATATGGAATTAAGGAGTTAATGACATTGCATTAACATAAGATCATCAAGACAGGATAAATGCATAGTTATTATCAACTGTTTTGTGTATGAAAAAAAAAAAAAAAGAAAAAAAAAATCAGCTGTCTGATTTATGCCCTACTATTAGGTTTTATCAGAGGGCATATCACTCAAGGTTTATTCATAAAGAATGACTTGTAGCTATAAGTGCTTTGAACGTTTCAAGGTGAGCCGTTTATCTGGGCAGAAAATTAAGAAATGTAATACACAAGATCTAGTTTTTTATTTAGAGTAAAGGCCGCCTATCCTTCTCCTTCGAAAAAAAAGAGATCATTTTTTTTGTTTGTCACCAAAAAGCTCGATATCCCAAACGGCAATTGTTTACTCAAAGAGGGTTCGAAGTTCAAGACTGATAGATTATTTTCTATACTCTATGTAGGTTAAGAACGCTAAGAACTCGAACAAGGACGTTGGGAATGAAGATAAATTCAAGAATACTGCTGATTTTGGTTCACGTAATTTATGAAGTAATCACCCACGCCCCAGTGGAAATATGTAAAGTTGAGCAAGGTGCATACAAATGTGGATCAGTGAATCCGTCAACGGATCTACTTAAAGTAATTCCTGCTGATAGTTGTATCAAGGCAAATTGCCATGATTGTGTAAAGCAATGGGTGTCAATGGTATACCTTCTGAATAATACTTTAGTGCGGCCAGGACATATTGGTGGCTACAAGATCAATCAAATTATATGAGATACCTACTACTTATATGATCGAATTTAAGACAGATGTGAAATGTCATGAGGAGAAAATATGCCTGTTAGGCAGAACCATATCGGATTGCAAAGAATTAGAATTTTGTTTGGAAGATCCTACTTTACAAATTACTCATCCAAATTTTTCTCAGTTATCCCAAATTTCTGGATTTTCTCCTGGTCAAACGCCATGGACAACTTGGTTCCAACAGCTAGTTGGTGATGGATTAACCTCTTGGATCAAGCTACCATTGATACTTTTGAGTATAATACTGATGTGTTCATTTATTTTTTCATTGTGCCTCACCTGTTTTAAGAAGTAATATCTCAAAAGAAAGAAAAAAAATAAAAAAATATGTAAATAAATAAATAAAAAAAATATAATAAATTTTAAATGAAGAGAATGAGGGTGAAAAGGAGGGATAGCAACCCATTAGACGCTCTCACGCTTTATTTGTTTAAAGCTTAAGAGAGAGAAAGAAATAGTAAATGCAGTACCTTCTCTTCTCTATTTAAAAAAAAAAAAAAAAAAAAGGGAGTGAGACATGGTGAGTTAGGAATAAAAGAATATTAAAGAAGTTTCAGAAGTAGCCTCTTTTCTTTTCACCCAGAATACTTATTCCATTGGAACTAATAACAACAATTTGAAAAAAAAATCAATAAATGAATAAATTGAGAGATACTGAATTGGAATCATTCTTTTAAATAGGATACCCAAGAAGACATTCATCAGAAATATAAATGGAAATTCATAGTGAAATATGCCTCCCGTATCTGACTTTCACAAAACTGTCAACACTGGCACATACCCCCACAAGGGTTTCGCCAGATAGTACCGCCTTTGATTTGTATAGTCCAAGGGAATATTTAATTCCCCCGTTATCAAAAGTTATAATTCAAACAGATCTTCAAATTCGCATGCCCACTGGATGTGTAGGGAGAATCCTTCCAAGGGCTGACATTCCCATCAGTCATTACCTGGAAGTCGGCGCAAGCTTGAAAAACCCAGAATTGTGTGAAAATCTAGAAGTAGAATTATTGAATCTGGGTAGAATAGGAATAAGAATTAGACCCGGAGACAAGATAGCACAATTGGTGAGCGAACGCCCATTAACTACGCAATTATCCAAGATGATGTTGCCCAATCTCTCTAATATAAATCACCAATCAATCAAAAGTCAAGGAATCCCATTCCAAACATCTATGGAAGATGCAACGTACTCTATGGCAAATCACAGACGGGGAACATGCATAATTTTCTGCAATAAAGTATTTCAATTTCAGACGAGCTCCGTGTTTAAGGATATCAGGTCTGTAGAAAAAGACACAGTACGGTTGGCAACCTGTTTCAGCAATTTGGGTTTTGATGTCATAGTACATCATGAGTTTCTGGTAAGAGAGCTAATCCATGCGTTACAACAAAGTGCAGCAAGTGATCATTCAGAGGCCGATTGTTTTGTGTGCTGCATACTAACTCATGGAGGAGTTGGCGCTTTGTTTGCACGAGACGGGATATATGGCATGGAACAATTGTTCATACCTTTTTGGGAGAGCGCTTTCCCGACGTTAAGAGATAAGCCTAAGATCTTCTTTATCCAAGCTTGTCAGGGTAGTGCTGCTTTGGCAGGCGACCTGGTAAAATACCAGATGATATTCAAACGGAAAGCCCGGTAACCGAACCAGTTCTTCAGGCAGACATGCTTATTGTATATTCTTTAGTGTCTGAATGTATGTCGTGGCAACACACAGAAGAAGGATCTTGGTATATTCACAACCTCTGCGAATTGTTGGATCTACGCGCAGATAAAACGGATCTTGTAAGTCTTCTCACCATGGCAAATCGAAAATGGTTAATCACTCAAAATTTATGAGGGGGACCAAGCTACTCTCACATGTAAGTCTATAGCAGGAAAGCCACCCGCTTCATTAAGCTGGATTAAATACGATGGTTCTATGATAAAAGGATCGTTACAATCTAGCCATGAGCTGTGGTCAGATAAAATTAGAATGACCTCCTATTTAAAATGGATAACTACTCTGATACCAGAATATGATAAAAAGGCTTTCTCATGTATTGCAAATCATGTGACTTATCCTCACCCTTTGATGATTTCCATAACAATCATCGTTAAATATAAACCAAGAGTTACCATGAAAGCAACTTCAACATTTGCACGTGAGCATGATGATTTTAAGTTGAAATGTGAGGCGTTAGCAAATCCTGACGTTTTCTCATATCAATGGTTCAAAGGAGAAGAGCGATTAATAAAGGAAGGAAATGCTACGCTTATAATCAGGAACATTCGAAGAGAAAATCACAATAACAATTTCACATGCGTTGTACGAAACGAATTAGGATCAGCTCAAGTTTCATTTTTAATTACGGTATCATATGGCCCCACCTTGAACACGAAACTTAGTGACATTGCCACAACCTATGGTAACCCAGTTGTGTTGCAGTGCGATGTCAGAGGATTTCCATTGCCTACAGTAAAATGGTACTTTGAAGGCAAACTCATTCAAGCTAGCATTATTTCTACTCTAACGATCCCCAAGATGTCGCCAAGAACATCAGGTCGTTATTCATGTGAAGGAGTGATCCCGAATTTTCCGTCGGTAAAAGACGAAGCCTTAATTTATCTGAAGGAACCACCAGAAGGCATATGCAGTTCACATCTCGCAAGTCTTGGAGATGATGTTCAACTTCGTTGCGTTTTCAAAAATGTGCCGCCTGTCGAAAATCTGACTTGGAAAGGCCCAAATTTGGATGATTTGACCACACATATAGAAATGCAAGGAATAAGAAATCTCAGTAGTTCACTTATGATTAAGTCTGTACGTGTAGAAGATTTCGGTCATTATCAGTGTCACGCATGGAATAAATGGGGTTATTTAAAACTCACCATACCTTTAGAAAGAAACTGATCAAAAGAAGCAATCTTTTTCACGTTAGGAGTCCCAGCCGGACTGTTAATCATTATAACCTTAGGAACTGGGTTGTGGAAATTACGAAAACGTGGAAATAACATGGAAGAGATAAGCAACTCTTACCAAATATATTATAGTAGAAACATCACTGACGAAGAAAACATCAATAGTTAGATCTGAGAAGAGAAGATGAAAGACAAGAAGTTCCCACTTAGATCAGAATAGACTGCCACTTAATTGGAATCGTTCTGAACTTGTGAACATCTTAATCACTGAGTCTTCTAATAAAGCATTTTTCTTTTTGATTTTCTTGATGTATTATGCAATACTCATATTATATCTTTGTGCTATACGTCCTATTCAAGAGAGATCTTCAATTCCAGTTTGCTAAAATCATCACAAGTGTTACCAATAGTGATGTGTTTCCTTCAAATTGGTCAATTAAAAGATGAAGAGAACTCAATCATTGAAGAGAATAAGAAGAAGGAAATAAACATTTTTTTTAATGATTTATCATTTTCTATTAGATATATTCTATTCTTTGATGAAACTGAAGTTTTAGTTTATAGTGTTTGTCATTTATTACTATATGTATTTTAATAATCAGGTAATTCATTGTTCATAAATATGCTGAAAGAATATATATTAAAGTTTGTTTGTTTTTTTTATTATATGTATCATCTCTTCTGAGTGATTTGAAAGATAAGGAAAGAAAGACTAATTGTGAAAGATGATAATAGTGTACACCCATGGAAGAGTTAAAGCAAGAAAAGATGCAGATACCGAATCGAAACTGAAGAAGTGGACGATTAGACTGTGAGTGTATAATCATAGGTGATTAAGGACAGTAATACAAGGGAAGTGAAAGAACATAAGAGATGTGTTTGAACACTCAGTATTCTTTTTTTGAACAGTTTTTTTATCTAAGACTAAGTGTTCAGGACTATAGTGAATCCCGAATGCAAAGGAATGGTGATTATTCAAGAAATAAATAATGTCTCAGAATAATATTATGTATGCTTTTCTTATATAACATTGTATTACTTATGTTAATGACTTAGAAGTATTCTAATAATCTATATTGCTACATTGATATAATGATAAAGTAAATATACCCATGTTAATCTTCAATTATTTAGTAATGTTATCAAATAATTATTTTATGTAAAGGAAGGAATCATTTTTTTTGTTTGAAGTCGCACCTGCTTTCCCAAAGCTTACCAAAGATTGAGTTCCTGGATTTTCATCCCGTAAACTAAATCTTTTTCTCGGGGGAGAGAGCAGTGTTACGAGCGGTATGAATCCCACCTTCCTCTTTTCGGATTAATTAAATATTCAGTAATGGATAAATTAACTATTAGTCTGATTTCCCTGGTTGCTGATGTATATTTGAATTGTGTTGAAATTCATAGAAATTGTAATACCATCAGCATGGACGGAAATCAGTAAAGTCAAGTAAATGTTATTCGAAATTAGAAATAGAATATTAAATATCCTCTAAAGACCCAGCTCCACTCGTAACCTTGCTTAGGAGAAAAGTATATACAGTACAGTTCCAGCTGTATAAACTTCCGTTGGAGGGTCAAGATGTCAAGGGAAAAGTGTCTTCTCCTATAAACATGCTGGCATTCAGCAAGTTGGGAAGACGCTATAGCAGGGGAAGATCAGTTCCATCCCCATATAAACAACAAAATACCTTGAGCTCTTTCCAAATGATAGTGATATAGAATAACAATCTAGCTTGCCCAAAGATGGTCAGAAATAACATCAACGTCAGCAACGCCTTCGTAGCAACTGAGAAAATCGTGACGTGCATAGGGTTTGTTGCTCGTTAAGTGGTCCAGAAGAAGGGTCAACAGATTCTTTGACCATGACATGGTACAAAGATTACCTAAGATTTTGGCCTTGGAATTAGAACATCCAATGAGACAAGCGATGGTAAGATACCCGAAGAATGTGACCCTGAATATAAAAGCAGATGGAGAGTGTACTAGAAAAAGGAGAGAGTTAGGAGAGAAGAAGAAGTGTTGGCGTTGTTGTTGTTAAGCATAGCATTAGTAAGAAGAATTGGAAGATAGTTCGATCTAAAAATTAAAAGAGAGTCGCGACATTTTATATATAGTGAAACGCTACTTAGTAAAAATCGGTCAGTGAAAATCGTATTGAGGAGTCAAGTAACTTTCCAGCAGCAGAATCAAGCAGAAGAAAGAAGGAAGAAGCTTGAAGCAAGCCTAAGAGAGAGATAACGGTAAGTTAAAATGTTTCATCATGTATGTGTGAGAACAAGAGATAGTTTAAATGGAATACTACAGTGACGCAGTTTTAAAAGATGATTCCTTTCTAAGTTGATTTCTTTCTATGTTTATATATGTTACCCATGAATTATATACATGCCGCGGTACAACAGTTAAGTACCATGAATATTAACTGGTTAACATAAAGATCTGATATCCTAATGTATGTACTTAAAATAATAAATGTTTTAAATGTTAAAACGTTCACAAATACTAAATGTCTTAAATATTATATAGAAGAGAAAAAGGTAAAAAAGACGATGGTACCCAGTTGATATTCAACAAAGGCCAATAGAAATATATAGATATGTTTATGGATAGTATAGATTGTTGTATTAATGGTGTGGCCCTTGTAAGAGAAATATAATTATAAGGAATCATAGTATAATCTTAAAACAGTTTAAATCAAATGATGATAATTTCCTAATCTTTAATAAGAAGATGAAATGTTATAAAAGTGAGAATGAGTTATATATATGTGTATTTCTTTTGTAATGTGTTTTATATATTGTATTAAATGATCGTTTTGTTACAAATACTGCCTCGTTGCTGACTTCAGATCACATTAGTAATCACCTGGGGTTGATTAAGTTCAATTAAAAATATTGCGCTGGGGGAAGAAAATATATAATTAATTAAATTAATTAATTAAATCCTTCCTCAGTACACAACGCAAAAACAGATTCAAATCGCATGCATAGTAGAGGAAATAGGTTATTCATCTCATCTATTATGTATTAGGATATACGAAATCTGTTTCTAAACAAAGCCACAAGACACACAGATTAAGCCATAACTATGTTGGGGAAGATTACTGATTAAGGAGAAAAATTTAATCATGCAAATATAACTTAATGACCGCCTTTATAGCAATTATAGCCTTTTATAATAGAAGACATTATTCATTATTTCTCCTATCAAAAATGGTTGTGACGACCTAACGACAGATAACATCAAATAAACAATTATAGAATATTCTAACATAAACCCCCTCCAACAATTGGTGCCGTGCGCATTCCATTCTCACTTCCCCCCCCATTCAATTCTTCCATTCAACACACTTCCTCCCCCCCCCCCCAACATGTGGGACTTTCTTCCTTTTCCTGGGACTTGTTCCCTTCCCCTTTCCTTCACCTGGTGGACCTTGCTCCACTGAACTTGATAGGTTGCCTTCTCTACAGCCGCTACACCTTCTCCAAGCTTTACTCCCTTCATTCAATATACCCTTCTGCTATACTAAAAAAAAATTATTATTCTCTTTATTTATTTTATTTTTTTCCATTTATTTTTATTTTTATTATTTATTTATTATTTTTTTATTTTTCTATTATTATTTATATTATTATTTATTTTATTTATTTTTATTTTTTCTATTATGATTTATATTATTATTTATTTTATTTATTTTGTATTATTATTTTTTATTTTTTTATTATTTTTAAATTATTTTTATTTATTATTATTATTATTTTATTTATTTTTTTTTTTAATTGGTCTCTACTCAGGAAGCTCAGATAACCCTGATGGAGACTAGCCAGAGTAAAATGGGTAGCCTGGCTACCTCCTAGTGGCATTCACTTTTCTGGCATTTACAGGAGTACTGTATCTCTTCACAGCATATATATCGTGCAGAGGTGACCCTAACACTATGCACAGTATGTCCTTTCCGGATGCCGAACTGATTCGACGACTCTAGGCATGTATTTGCATAGTGGTTTTCTTTCGTGTTTCATAGCAGGTGTTCCAACAGTTTGCTGAGTATTGTGAGGAGTGCTATGGGTCGCTAAGACCCCGAGAGGTCCTACCGCTTTGTTGTAGTGTTTAGGATTAGTCGGAGCATGGCCACCCTCCAAGCACGGGAGGAAGTACCCTTCTTTTGGGTATTCTTTTTTTTTTTTTTATGTAAACCCCAAACACGAGAGGTATTACAACCTAAAGTACTTAGTATTGTGCTTGGGTTGGAGGTTGAGAAGACGAAAGAAGATATTTGTTAACATTGGACTTGAACTTCTGCAGACTAATTTTCAGAAAATACGAAAGAAGAAAGGTTGTTTCAGAAAATGGCAGTTGAATGAATAAACGAGGAAGATGAAAAGTTGGTTCTGTGAGTTTGAAGTTGGACAGTAAATGCATGTTAGGTGGTGGCAGCACGTGTTCGGACTGTTTTGAAAGACAGAGCGGGAATTATAGAAGCCAATTCAGAAGAACAGTGCCCATGGAAGTATCTGTAGAAGAGTCATGCAGCAGAAAGAGTACGTCTATGAGACAGCGAGTGGAGAGACTCTGTTAGAAATGAATCATTAATTAACCTAACTGCCCTCTTCTGAATGGAATCAAGAAGCCTGAGAGAGGTTTTGGGGCACCACCCCTCATGTGGGAACAATATTCCATGGCAGTTCGGATTTGCGATTTATACATAGTGAGCAGCTGTTTGGAAGAAAAGTAACGCCAAGAGCGAAAGAGAAGAGAAAACCAAGTTTTTTAGATTCAGAGGAAGCAATATTTGAAATGTGTTTGTGCCAAAAGAGATTAGAAGTCAGGGTAATATCATTTTGCCCAAAAGAGATATATTATTTTGTCTAGAAATCGGAGTGTCACTAAAGATAAGCATAGGAGCAGAAGAATCCTTTTTGCGAGATATAAGTCAAGACTGAGTTTTACAAGGGTTGAAATCAACTAAGTTGTTTTTGCCCCACTTGGAAATTATGAGAAGATCGGCATTTAAGGAATTGGTAGCAGATTTTCGAGAAGTTGAAGCAGATTGAACAGACGAAGTTTTCTCAAAATGGAAAGTGGAATGCAATGTACTATAATTGGCAAAACAATGGATAGGATTTCCACTAAATGGAAGAAGGTCATTAATATACAAGGGGAAAAGAACTGAACCTGGGTAGACACCAGCATTAGTGGAAAAGTTAGAAGACAGAGAGCCATCTATTATCACCCTCAGTGAGTGATCAGAGAGAAAACTGGATAACCAATTACTAAAAACAGTTGGCAAACCATAAGTTGGAAGCTTATTTAGAAGACATTTATGCCAAACACGATCGAAAGCATTTGAGATGTCAAGAGCAACTACTTGTATTTCACCGAACCTTTCCATTGAATTAGTCCATAAATGGGTAATATGAGCCAGAACATCACCAGTGGATCGATAGTGACGGAATCCATACTGGCGATCGTTGATCAGATGGAAAATTTCTAAGTAGTTTAAGAGTTGGCGGTTAATTGATTTTGGCATTACTTTAGAAAGAGTAGAAGTAATTGCAATGGGACGATAATTGGATGGGAGGGATTTGTCACCCTTTTTAGGAACTGGCTGGATATGAACAAATCTCCAAGCAGAAGGAAAACACCTTTGGAATAAGAAAGTTAAAAATGCGGCAAAGAACAGGAGTAAATTCAGGAGCACATGTTTTGAGAACAATTGGAGAAATACCATCAGGACCTGGAGCTTTCTTAGCATCACAATTCGTCAAAATCCTTCTGATATCCTTTTCACGGAAGACCACAGGAGGTATTGAATGGAGCATGTTGGGAATTGGTGGGAGGTGTTTTACCAAGATCATTAATACACGAGTTAGAAGAAAAATGGGATTCTAGCAGATCAGCATTATCCTTGGCTGAAATGACAACCATCTGGGGTGGACAGAGATGGGCAAAAGTTGCGGCCAACTTTTGCTTTGGCAAGGGAACAGAATGCTCGGCTACCATTAGGGCAAGAAGCAAGTTTTCTACTCTTAGCCTATGCAAACTCTAGTTTGGACTGATTAATAACTGCTTTAAAATTGTTGCGAGCTTTGGTGTAGGCAGAAAATGAAACTGAAGATTTAGAAACAAGCTAATTACGATATGCAACATTCTTCTCTTGCACAGCCTTAGCACATTTATTGGAAAACCAAGGTTTAGATAAAGAACGAGATTTTAATGTGGAGTGTGGGATAAAGGATTCCATTCCTGCAAGAATAATTTCACTGACACGATCTGAGCAAACGGTGACATCAGAAGTTTTGAAACAGTAATCCGACCAAGGAAAAGAAGAAAAGAAGTCTCGCAGGTCATCCCATTTTGCATTCTTGTAATGCCAAACATAACGAGGTTGGGAATAGCCATGAGATGAAGGCTCCATTGGAGAAGAGACAATTACCAAGTTATGATCGGAAATGCTTAAAGGACCTCTCACTTCGATCGTGTACTTAGAAGGGTTGTTTGTGAGAAAAAGATCAAACGTGTTGGCTATATGATTAAGATTGTCCAGTATTCTTGTAGGCAAATGAACAATCTGTCAAGGTCATTAGTAATTGCAAAAGCCTCAGTATCTCGACCAGCTGGGTCGGTGTGACTAGAAAACGGAAGCCATTTGTCGTTCTGAACCTTAAAATCACAAAGGAAAATTACCTAACTGTTAGGAAAGTTGGACTGGAGAAAGTCAAGTTGCAAAGAGAGGAAGTCAAAGAGCTCCAAGTGATTAGTGGACTTGGGAGAACGGTAGAGACAACAGACGAATTTTACACAATGAGGTTGAGAGATTTTAAGTCAGAGAAGATCAATGAGAGGAAATTCCAAATTGCCAAGTCTCTGACAGGGAATATCAGAACGGACATATGCACCTTTGAGGCGAAAGGAATCATACAGCAAATAATTTGGGCATCTGATATGAGCAGTAGTTGAATCAACCGATAACTGAGATTCTGTCAGAAAAAGTACATGGGGTTTGACAGACTGCAAGTGAAAATGCACATCGTTAAGATTAGAATTGAGATCACGTATATTTGTGAAATGAATTAGGAAGTGCTTGGGAGGTTTAGATCTTTTCGCAGATAAGCTTGCTCTAATCGTTTGACAATTCGTGATGTATTCAATAGTAAGAAAAAGTGGGTGGGGGGGGCAAGCTATATTAAGTAATGAAATTTTTGGATATGGCGTACACATGGGAATGTGTATGCCATATCCATATGCGAACATCGTTTAAGAGCTGTACCCTCGAAATATAAGGAATATTGGATCTCGCTACGGTGTTCATCATAACCTCAAAAGTCATCAATCATACTGCATGATGGAAGAGAGGGAAGTGTTCACCGGGACTTAGCTTTAGACATAACCTGGGTTCCACCACTTCAAGCCTCCAATAAGCAAAGTGGCAGTATTGCACGGGTTGATGAGAGTCATCCCACCTAGTACTGCCTGGTAACCTTGAGGGGAGGCATTCCTCCATGTGGTGTGGGTGCCACATCTCGATCCCTGCTTACGTTGGTTCACACCTGGGTGGTCGCCCACCATGTACTTGTACATTGAGGTTATATCCAGGATTACTAACAGTCCCACCATCGTGAAGGTGCAAGCAGAGGATTTGCCTCTCACAGACCGTCCGGATTTCGCCGAAATTGGGTCCACTTGACTTGAGTGTCACCCGAATATCAGTTCTATCACCGTTTTAGACTCCCAGGTAGCAAGTGTCTGGCGTATCTATTTGTTGTATAGTTTTAATATTTCCTCCCGAATGGTCTCAACTGTTGTCTTAATAATCTCTGGTTCTAAGAGATCTTCGTCTGTGGACTTCTTGTTCCTCAGTTTGGCAGTCGCAATCTCCATCTCAATCCTGCTGAAGGGTTCTTCTTCCTGTGTTGTTGTGTAGGAGATATTTTGTTGGCAAAGCTGTGTTTGCTCCAGAGAGGATGGGGTGATGGATTAAGATGTTCTGGAAACATGGCGTCTAGGATATTGTTAATTGACTCTTGCCATGTCTTTGTATATTCTCCTTGCGGTTTCCTGGTTAGTGGTCACCCGATAGGCCACTCCCCATTAATTTCATTTTTTCATTTATTTGTACCCACACAATTATTTCATATATATATATATACCCACACAATTATTTCATATATTTATAAAAATTCATATTTTTATACAATGGGGTGTTGCTAATGTCGTTGTTAATACGGTTCAGTGTTGCCAATTTAGCGGTTTTCCCGCTAGTTTTAGCGGAATTGCTTCAGATTTGGCGGATTAAAATATGTAATTGCGGATAGCGGATTTTTTAGCGGAAAGAGTATAAATGTAAAACTTTTAAATATGTTTAGCATTTTATATATTTCGGCAGTGTAATATTTAAATTAAGAAATATTTATTTAATAATATGTATAAATATTTTATAATTGAAATGTTTTATTTATATACATCGTAAACATAGAGAGATGTCTTATTTCACAGTTTTTTTTTTTTTTTTTTATAAAGCGAAGAATCGGTTTTATATTATACAGGGATTCCCCTGAGGGGAACCCAACAATTTCAATACGTAGTTACACTCGCGGACAAACGACATGACCGTTGGGTCATACCTTTAAATTTTTGAATCAAATCGAGAAATGTGGCTACGATACGGGTTCAAAAGAGTTGAAAAGTGTTGTAAAAAATATGTTTTACCTGAAGAAGTGCTTCACAAAATGGGTACACAAGAAGCATATGATGAGGAGGTATTGAATTTCGACTCTAATTTAGATATTTTATATTAAAAACAGAAAATAAATAACTATTTATATATAATATATTTTTTAAATCCTTACAAACAAATGAAGGCTAAATCCTATTAATGGATGCCATAAAAAAATAAAAAATATATGCTTAAAAAAGTTAGAAAAAATTTAATAAATAAAAAATTAGGGAAAATCAAAAATTCAATTAACTTTCAAAACACAAAAAACTTTACCTTTCTTATTTATTTATTTCTAAAATAAGATAATTAAATAATTTTTCTTTAGAAAATTTTCTTCTAAATAGAAACTCATATAGATAACCTTCTAGTTGACTATCCTGTGTTCCAAACTATTATTATTATTATTATTATTATTATTAGCCATATGGTGCAAGAAAGCCTGAGGCTTATGCTGCACCCGCAAAAAAAAAAAAAAAAAAAAAAATTCCCTGAGTTAACCTGTGAGAGAGAGAGAGAGAGAGAGAGAGAGAGTAGAAGGGAATCACCAAGAAACAGAAGAATGGTATTTTAATTTTATTTTGGGCATGTAACCAAGTGTTTTCAATACATTGAGTATGAACACTTGAATCATCTGGAGAAACAAAATTATAGCGATGAATAACCTCATCATGGGTATAATTAATGTCTCGGTAGAAATCTTTATATGCAGGCCATCCATCATTGATGATTCTTGTACCTGGCAATATTCTCTCTCTTATAATTGATAATAGAGTTGTTTTATCTCTATTTTCTACCGTAACTAAAAAAATATGTTTGTAATTCTTTCGAATGCACCAAAAACCCATTGTGTTCCTATTAGTCGCCCTCAGTTATATTTTCTTTTGAAAAATGCCGATTCATCAATTTCAACTTCGATAGGAATTCCATTTTCTGAAATCCCCCCTAGTTAACTATCTTAATCAATTATTGATATCATGCAGATCTCCCTCAGATCTTTGCATTTTTCAATAACAATGTTTTTATTGATATTTAGCAATGCAATCTTGATTCCAATCTTGGGAACAGAAGTATAGAAATAATAAATTTTGAGATAACGATAATCTACTATCATTAAAAAATGATTTATGTCTAATACTCTTTGTTTTACGGCAAGGTTTCTTACAACCCCATCTAAACATTAGTTTTACATTTACTTTTTGTAAGCCGCATTTCAAGATTGCAAACTTCACAAAAAAAAAAAAAAAGCTGTACCGACCGGGCTAGCCAGGTTGATGAAGTGCCTACCTGGTAACCCAACAGTCGCGGGTTCGAATCCCGCATCGGGCTTGGATCAGAGTAAATTGCAAAAACTTTGGTAGGTGCATTATGGCCACAGAAGCTGATGCACTAACAAAAAAAAGCTGTACTGTGCAAAATGTAATTCTTCGCCAACCAAGAAATCCAGTGATCATGCCACTGCATAAATTAATCAACTCCGTTAAACGGTTCTTGTCATTTTTGACTTCTTTCTCAGAATAAACTGCATTTAATATGCAATTTGGAAGTTTTTGTTTGGACATAATGTTGAGGTCTTAAAAATTTTTAAGGCACCCATTATTTTTTTGATGGCACCATTAATAGGTTTAACCCAAATGAAAATTTCAAAAGTTAGCTGGTTAAGTGTTAAAAATAGCGAATTTTGAGCACGCGGCTAGCGGGAAGTATTATTAAGAGTTGGCAACACTAGTACGGTTGACGTTTTAGTATGCTGCACTTCATTTAATATCCTAATGTATTCATTGTGCTTTATTTAATTCAGTTGTTGTCCAGAAATTGTCAGTAAGTTATTCCCTAACTGGCTATAAATTTCAATAGATTTTGTAAACTGTTAATATTAGTTTATTACTTTTGTAATATTGTTAGGCCTAACTCATGAATCGCTGACTGCCTCGTTTAACCCTAGTTAGTTGTTGGCGCATTGGCTTCTGTGGCTATAATACACCTCCCAAAGTTTTTGCAGTACTCTGATCCAAGCCCGAGGCGAGATTTGAGCCCACGACCTTTGGGTTGCCAGGCAGGCAGTTTACTCACCTAGCCCAGTCGGCTATTTAAACTAGGGCGCTGATACTGGATGTGAACGGCTGATTTTGCCCCACGGTTTCGGCAGAAATTAGAATTGTGCCACTCGATATAAATAATATTGCAAGCACTGGTGTAACTTAATACCATTATAATGACCATATGGATATCATCCCAGGGCAAATATCACGCGACTTAATAGCACCTAAATGCTATTGGTGGTAGCTGTTCTTGTGTAGCACTTCTTAAGTTGATTCACCTACTAACTTGCAGTGGGTATCATCTGCACTCATTTTCTGAGCTCTTTCTGTGAGACTGTCTCGCCATCGCTCATCCGCAGTGAACTCGCCAATTCGTATCTGCTCAAAATGGAGGGTACATCGAGGAAATCGGCTGTAAACACAACCCAGCCAGTAAACAAGAAAATCGGCGAGGAAATCGGCTGTAAACACAACCCAGACCGACAACCCTAAAATAGCAGAGGAACACGAAGAACATGAGGGATCTCAAACTGAACCCCCCATTAAGAACAAAAAATCAATCGGTACCAAATTTGATCGAAAAACCAGGTCAAAATCTCAAGACAGAGGGACCATGGAACCCCCCCCTCTCCCAAACCGAGTACAGAGATATGAGACACCCTGACCTTCCCCTTGACCCCAGCATGCCTGAGGGGACAGTTATCTAACCAACAATCGCTACAACTCAAAGTAGCACTGGAGAACTTGCTCAAAGAGCCAACTAACAGAGTTACAACACTTCTTAGGGCAGAAATCGTCACCCTATGGAATAAGCTAGAATCGCTGCTTATCCAGACTCACCTGGAAAGCGAAAAGGCAACTGCAAAATTGGAAGCCTACTCTGACTGTGGAGTAAAACAAATGCGACAGCGCGACTCCACATGTGCCCAAGCGCTGAGGAAGTCACCACCGGACTTTATTCCCGAATCTCAGGAACTGAGCTACCAGACGAACAATTCAGGTGCCAACCTACGGACTACACTGTAGAAAACGCTATCACCCAGACCTAACTTGGTGGTACTTAAACCCCTTACCAGTGAAGGTCGTATGTCCAGTGAGGAGGTCAAGAAGACCATCATGGATTCCTTGACAGATGACTTAAAGAACACTAAAATCAAGTCAATTCGCAAAACGCGAAATACAGGAGTAATTATAGAAACAGCCACAAAAGAGGATGCTGAACTGATTGTTAAGAATCCTAAATTACCATCTCTGGGACTCCTGGCCGAGCCCCTTAGACAAAAGGGCCCTTGCATACTGGTACTAGATGTGGACAAGGATCTCCTTCCAGAGGAATTGCAAAGCGAAATTTTACACAGAAACTTGAAACAGGAACTCCCAGATGAAGAACCAACTTCTCACATAATCCCTAAATTCCAAACAAAACCCAGAGCTGGGCACACCATTAACTGGGTCTTTCAGCTATCACCCAAGGCCTGGAACATCCTCTCCCAACAAACAAGAATTTACATCAACTGGGGCAGCCACCGCTTTAGGGAGCATGTAGCCGTCCCCAAATGTTTGAGGTGCTGCCGTTTCGGCCACACCACGCACACGTGCAGGCAAAATCTGCCCACCTGTGGCCACTGTGCCGAAATGGGGCATGAATACGCTACATGTCCCAAAAAGTCTCAACCTCCCACATGTGACAATTGCAAGGCCCTAAAGGTGCCAGCCAACCATTCGCTCCGTGACAGCAGTTGCCCAGTTTATCTCAAAGCCAGAAGTGCTCAACAATCAAGAATAGAATATGGGGAGTAACAGACCAAACCTAAATACCCACACCGTGAAAACAGCACAACATAACGCTCAGAGGGCCAAGGCTGTTGCTGCACAACTGGTCAAAAAGGCGCATGAAGAGAAACTTAGATGTGCTGCTGCTTCAGGAGCCATACACTCATAACAAGGAGGTAAAAGGCTACCCCTTGAGATTTAAAGTGGTCCAGGTTGATGGTGACACACCCTGGGCCGCGATCGTTGTTCGCAATCCCGAACTGACTGTCACCTAAATCACTGATCTGTCTACTATCTGGGCTGTGTGCGCACATGTAATTTCACCACTGGGCCAATTCTACTTAGTTTCGATATACTGTCGACCGGGGGAAGATAATCTTCCTGCTACCCGATATCTACAGATCATCCAGCTACAAATTCCAAATGCAAAACTCATTATAGGGGCTGATGTTGACTGCTGGTCCCCAGCCTGGCACAGCCGAACTCAAAATCACAGAGGAAATAGAAATGGCCAACGTCTTGAGGACTACTTGTCTAACAGCAACCTGGTCATTCTAAACAAACCTAACTGCCTGCCAACTTTCTCCAGTACCCTGTGGGAAGCTACAATAGATATCACCTTAGCCTCAAGCTCCATTGCTCAGCACCTTACTTCCTGGACAGTCCGTGAGGACTGGACCACCTCTGACCACAGGGTACTAACCTTCCAACTACACCGTTCACTAGTCACTCAACCAACCAACCGAACTCAACAAAGAAGATATGCCCTGAATAAGGCTGACTGGAACCTTTTTAAGGAGGAATTGTTCTGGGCAGCCAGCCGCTTCCATCCTAGCGGCCTCAGCCCAGACCAGCATCAATGCGCAATTACACAGCTCGTCAGTAATGCTGCAAACAAGGCTATCAAAAAGAAGAGATTCACACCTGGTGCTGTCCCCTGGTGGTCACCTGAACTCCAAGCTCTTAGACGCGAAGTCATTTACCGACGAAAACGCCATCAACCTGCAAGAAGAACATGGCCTCCAGAAGAAACAGAGGCTTTACTTCAGCAATATCGAGTGACTAGGAACCAGTATACCACAACAATAAAACAGCGCAAAAGGCGCTCATGGGAATCCATGGTAAGCACTGAATGGAACGCCGATCCCTGGGGGACTGTGTACAAAGTGACCACTATCAAGCTCTCCAGAGGCTAGGTCGTATCAACCACAAAATTACCGAACGGACTCTACACCAGATCGTGGCAAGATACTATCAATAATATTCTAGACGCTACATTCCAGCAGCCTGCTGACCCACACACACCGGAACAGCTACAGCTCTGCACGGAAAATGAAATATATCATACAACTGCAATTGAAGAACCCTTCACCACAACCGAGCTCAACTTAGCTGCATCTAGAATCAGAAACAAGAAGGCTCCGGGCAGAGACATGCTCGATCCAGAAATCGTCCAGAAGGCCATTGAACTTATTCCCATTACAATACTCAACCTGTTAAACCACTGTCTCCACCTAGGATTCTTCCCCACATAATGGAGGACTGCAACCCTTAGATTTATATTGAAGAATGCAACCAAACCACATGATCTGCCACAATCTTACCGGCCAATCTTACTGGCACTGCTGCCAGTTTTCAGCAAACTTCTCGAACGGATGATCTTCCATAGAATAGAAGCCCACTACAATGACGCTGGTCTCTCCTCACCTAAGCAGTACAGTTTCCGGAAAGGACGCCCCACGATTGATGCACTGGAAACAATCATTGAAGCTGCTACCAACTGCAGCTCCAAATACTTTCTACTAATCTCCTTTGACTTTGCTGGTGCCTTCGATTCCCTTTGGTGGCCGGCCCAGCGTCCTGGGCAGACTCCGGAGAGCGCATGTCCCAGAAAATTTATATAGATGCATCAAGACCTATCTCCAGGACCGGCGAGTTGTCGTGTCTGCTCCCCACTGCAGTGTCTCCAGACCAGTCTTCAGGGGATGCCCTCAGGGATCTGTCCTGGGACCTCTCCTCTGGAATCTGGTGCTGGATGATTTCCTGAACACCAAACTCAACAATGTACAAACCCAGGCCTATGCAGATGACCTGGTCATGCTCTTTTCTGCCAATAACAGAACCCAACTAGAAGCAACTGCCAACCAGGCCATCTCCACCCTTCAAGCTTGGGCAGAGCATAACAACCTAAAGATCTCCCCAGAGAAAACCAATTCGAACCTACTAAAAGGCACCCTTGATTTGAGAAGACCACCCCAAATCAAGGTCAATGGTGTTACAGTTAAACTAAAAACAGAGCTTAAATATCTAGGTTTGATCTTAGACAAAAACCTTTCCTTCACTCCTCATGTAGACCAACTCAGGATTAAGATCAGGAAGTATGCTGCCCAAGTCTCAAGAGTTGCCCGGAACGACTGGGGCTTGATGAAGAGAACGCTTTCTCTCTTCTATAAGGCAGTTTTCATCCCGGTTATCACCTATGCTTCTGGAGTCTGGTACAAAAAGGCCAATACAGTAGTAAACAGATCGCGCCTAGGAACTATCCAGCGCTCTCTTCTCCTTCTGTCCTCGTGTGCCTGTCGCACTGTCAGCACCCATGCGCTCCAGGTCCTCACTGGATCTCTTCCACTGGACCTGGAGATTGTTCGTCATGAGTTGCTCTACCAAATAGCCAAAGGAAGAGCAGTTACTTGTGCAGGTTTCACCACTGACCCAGCAAATAATAGAAACGCTGAAAACAAGAGACTTAATGAAGATCTAACAGACACCTGGCAAGAAAGATGGCAGACATCAACTAAAGGCGCTGTCACCAAAAGATTCCTCCCTGATGTCAGGGCCTCCTACCCCCTCATACCTGTCTGGTTTTCACCAGAACTCTATGCTACCTACCTCCTCACTGGACATGGCTCCTTCCAGAAAAAACTACATGACTTCAGAATTTCAGACTCACCCCGCTGCCACTGTGGAGAGGATCAGACGTGGGAGCACCTTGCCCACAGCTGTGAAATCTACGAGGACTTCAGGAGGATCCTAATAACGAAACTACGCTTCAACTACCAAAATCAAGAACACCTCACCCTACAGACTGAAGAAACTTACTGAGTTCTGACTCAATTTGCAATGGACCTATTTACCAGGCAGAAAGCGCTACCACCACCTTAGTATCCGAATCAATAGGTCATAACAACCATGACTACCAATTGTTGCTACGCATCATTGAGCCATGGATGCCAACACCTTGGACCAACTTGCACAGACTTGACCATCAGTGCAATCAAAGACAGGGTCCACACATACCTTGACTTGACAAATTCCTCATCATTGAGTCCTGGAGAAACTTCTCTCGACCAGACGTGACACATCTCATCAAGAAGAGGCCTAGCATCGATCCCTGGACTTGACCATCAATCTTGGGCTCCCGGTTTTGACCACCCCCACTGTTCGTTATGATGGACTACTGGATCAGCCTTCAGTCTGGATGTGACACAGACTCACCAAATGGAGTCCCAATGACGACACCTGAACATTACCCATCCACCATAGCAGCACTCACACTGCTGGATTTCCAGCAAGTTGTCGGCTCCAACTGACTGGCCATGCTAGCTGTACCTACCCTGAACTTGCGAGGTATATCTCTCTCTCATTTTTTTTTTTTTTCCGGCTTCTTTCTTCTGTTTCGTGCCGTCCGTTCTTTTGCTCCCCCTATTTTTCTCTTACAGAATGATTTTTTTTTTTTTTTTTTGTGGGGAGGTGGTCACACACACACACATATATATATATAAACTAAATAAAAAAAAAAAACGTTGCGCAAGAGAAAAGTAAGGGAGGGAAAAAAAATCATTCTGTAAGAGAAAAATAGGGAGGGGGAGAGTAAAAGAACGGATGGCAGGAAACAGAAGAAAGAAGCCGAAAAAAAAAAAAAGACTGGAGGGTAGTATTTTTCTCTTACAGAATGATTTTTTTTTCCTCCCTTACTTTTCTCTTGCGCAACGTTTTTTTTTTTTATTTAGTTTATATATATATATATATGTGTGTGTGTGTGTGTGTGTGTGTGTGTGTGTGTGTATATATATATATATATATATACACACACACACACACACATGCCCCACAGGTCTAAATCTAAAAACATCAAAATTACTGCCCAACCTATTTGTCCCTAGAACAAGTTATCAGCGAACAACCCTACACTCTGTTAAAATTACAACCGTTGCTCAAGAAACAGCGATCATCTCATTCTCAAATCTGGTCCTAGCCACTGAAATCCCAGGAAAGTAGGTGGCAGGACCCGCTAGAGTACTCTAGCTACAGTGGTACACCCGGTCAGCCTCCCCGTGGCATGGTGTGGTAACGTCAGATCCCACTAGGGGCTCGGTGGCTAATAGACCGGAGGAACAAAGGGCACAATACAATATACAGCACATTACCCCCACACACTTCAAATCTCTGGCCCCGATACAATCTCCCATCTCCGCGGTACACCCGCGGAGATGGGAGAAATCCCAGGAGCCGTTAGACACTAACATACCTTACACCTTATACGTTATATATACAATATTTAGAAAAAGATATATGTACAATTTTATATACATCAACATTCTCGTTACACATATATAAGACAATACATTATACTTCCTGGTGCACTTCGTACGTATATCCCCGAGTCAAGGGTGGCTCCTAGGCAAAAGCCCATCTCCACCTAGTTCATCTGTTCTGGCGAGGTATTTTACCCCGTCAATATAAGACAGCTGTTGCCCGGTGCCCTTCTCTAGGCCCGGGTTTACGTTATGTATTTGTGCCGAATGCACAAATCCCGCACCCGCTGGATGTAGTTCAATTCCAGTGGGTGTCAACAAATGAATTGCTAGAGGAAAACTTCCACAAATTATCCTCACTTACACCCATTAATTATTATATTAAACAGATATATACAATACTTTTTTTTAAAAAATATTCTCAGAGTCTCTGAATTACTGGGAACCAAGAAAACCATGCGTAACATACATCTTGTCAAAAACAATTGGCCAAAATCAGTGCAACATTAATTAACATAAACCAACACAATAGCAATCCATATAAGTCAACACAATAACAATTAACTTAAATCTTCTGTTTACACTTAAACCTTTTGTCTTTTGGTCATTTGTGAAATCAATTCCCAGAAGAAGCTGATGTTCTTAGCATTGTTCTCCAATAAGTTTAGAACAGCAGACAATAAATCCGTTCTAAGTTAAGACTACAATGGACAGTTCAGAAATACACGAATCGACGTTTCATATTCCCCACATGTGCAGTACAGATCACACTGCAGGCCACGCTCAAATAACTTAGGCCAAAGGGACCCATGCCCTGTTAACAGATAAAAAGTTGTCATAGAAGGTCTAAACGACGAAATAACTCCAGGGATTGTTGAGAATTCCACTTGCGCAATATACTTTCTTGTTACAAGCCCAAATTCGCTCTCATCCCATCTTTTTTGCCGGACAACAGTAAATTTCTTCCAAAGCCTTTTCTTCCCCCTTTTAAAGCCGCTGGCTGGGTCAGTTGTAATTCCAAGCATTGTCTTAGACTGTTCTTTTATTAGGTAGTAAATCAAACCCCGAAAAGCAATATATAAATCTGCAGGAATCGTACCGCCAAGTATTTGGAGTGCGTTGTTTGAAACAGTCCTTGGAATATTACTGATCGTCAAAAGAACTAATCTTTGTGTGGGAATAAGATTCTGTTTCACTTTTACCTTTGATACTTTTTGGTACCAAACACTTACAGCGTATGATATAAGAGGCAAAAATATGGTTTTATAGTAAAGGTTCAAGGTTTTCTTTGATAATCCCATTCTTTCCTTGAGACTCTGATAAGTGAGGCTGTGAAAAAACGGATTTTGTCCCTGAGTTGTGACACGTGTGGCAGAAAACTGAGTTTATCATCTAAGGTAATTCCCAAATATTTAGTTTGGGATACATATGGTATTTGGGTATTATTCAGTCGGATTCTGGGCGGTCTGTTGTGGCTAAAATGGTTTTTAAAAGTCATAAAACTGGTTTTATGGGGGATATTTTCAGCTTGTTGACTGTAGCCCATGACATCAAGTCATCCAAGATAGGCTGTATTTTCTCTTCAGTTACTCTCCTTGTATTTCCATCAGCAACGATCAAAAAATCATCTGCATAGGATATCTTACTGATACCATTGTCTTGCCGCGTTAACCATTGATCCAGCACAGCGTTCCAGAGGAGAGGACCTAACACTGATCCTTGGGGGCATCAGTACGTAAGATGTTTTGCCACCACCTTAATATGTCTGTCGCTAAAGTACGATCGCATGACACTGTAGATATACACATCACACTCTGGGGATTTCAAGCTCCTGAAGGCACTTTCCCACCATAAAGTGTCAAACGTGCCCTGAAAGTCCACAAGCACAGCGAGTACGTATTTAGCAGGTGAGTTGGACACAGTTGGTTAGAAGATTTATAACGTCTTCAGTCGACTGTCCTTTCTTAAAACCGTATTCTGCTTCTGAACATAACTGATGATCTTCTAGCATTTTTTGGATTCTTGGGGCTAACATTTGCTCAAACAATTTCCCCGGGTTTGCTAAAAGCGAAATAGGTCGGTAGGCCCATGGATCTGATATTAATTTCTCATGCTTGTGCAGTAATCTTTAGTAGAGCTGTTTTCCATTGACTTGGAAATATTCCTTCTAGTAAACACTTATTCATCAAATTTAAAAGAATGTGTTGAAAAAATCAAAAAAATTTAACTATGAATGTGTTCTCAATCAAATACAGGGGCATTTATTACCATTGAGCTTTGCTACGGCAGAGCCCAGATCTAGGAGTGAAAAGGGTTCAATGTTTGATGGTCCTTCATACTTTTCATTATCATGACGTATTTGCATTTGTTCATGTGAATTTAGGGTACCAGACAACCGTAAATGGCTCGAGAGCCTACGAATCTGTTCATCGGACCACAATATTATGAATAGGGACAGAGGTATGCGTATGCATCCTCTGTTTGAAACTATCATCCTAAGTATGGATGAACGGTTTTGCTTGACATGTTCCCAAGCTGTTTCCGCTTTCAGCTCAGACCATGCGCCGACTGAACCATGTGTATAAGTAGCATGAGCCTGTTATATAAGGACGTGCTGCAGGAAGTTTTGTTACTGCTGAGGAAGGAAGCCAATGCTTCCGAAAGCTCCAGTTTTTATCGTTTTTATCCGGTTTATTTTAGTGTATTTTATCGCAAGGATTTCATCAAAGATGTCATCGACAAGAGATCCTCTCAGGTCATCTCCCCTTCCCTTCAATAATTGGGTTTTTATTGACATTCTATTGTCAAGAGAAGAAGAAGGTGCGCTCTCGGCAGATGAGATAGCTATAATTGGCTGGGATAACCAATATATAGCTTCGGATCAAAGGCCAGGAGCTTTCACTTCCCCACATTTCGGGTCATGGATCAACCCAATTGCTAAACCATATCAGACGATCCTCACTGAACGGGAAGTGAAGGCACAATCTCTACAAGGGACCCTTCCTTTTAAAACAGTTTTCCACATCAGAATCTTCTCCTGCCCCAATAAAGAGTCCCTTATGGCAGCAAGGGATAACCACTCAATGTTCTTGGAAGCACCCGGCAATGCACTGTGCAGTGCACACAGCCAACACTTTCACCCAATGGCTTGAGTTTGAAGGTCTAGTGAAGGTGAGAAGTGCTCTGGCCCAGACTGAATTGTGGGAATGATCTTCACTCAGACTATCAGACAACAACCAGGGAGGACCTGACCAGACGACAGAGGAAGGAGGCAAAGTATATATATATATATAAAAAAAAAAAGAAATGTTTAAATTTCATTATAATCACATGTCAGATTTTATTAATGTCTATATAATTGCAATAGCTGTATAAGTAACTGACAGAAATGTAGAATCTGTCGTAGTTATTTATGTAGTAATTATGATATCACATAAATGCCTATGTAACTTCTTAGATCATTACACTATCGGTTAATCAAATTTATCACTCAATACATTTTTTTTTTGTTGTTGGTTTAATCATTATGAGTGTGTTACCTATTAAACTTTGATAAGGTATTTTAAGGGACGCAAACTTATATTGTATTTGGCCAAAATATATAATTACACGAGTTATGAAATAACATTATATGTGCAATGTATTGTCTTTATATATTGATTGTCACAAATATGAATTATGTCTAGTACAAATTATACCAGATAATTTGTGAATGAATGTTAGGAAAAAGAGCAGATATTAACTGTTTGTTTATTTTGTTCCATATCATGTTACTGCATCGAGTGAAGAGTGTGACATGGAAGCTACATTCTGCGTGTTTCTGCAGAGGTGAACTCCCAGTGATCCTCCAAACCAGCAATAGGCCTTTTTTTTTAGCACATCAGAACTATAGTTTTCTAGAATCAACATCCACAAACAGGAGAACATTCTCCAGCATAATTAATAAAGAAAATATGTGAACCCAGAAGACATAGTCACGAAAATCTACGAACATTGGTCACTTTGTGAACAGAACATTATATCTCCTAAGTCATGTTAATATTAATTTTTTTTGGGTTTAAAATATTTGTAATCATGGTTACTTCAACCAAGGTAAGGTTGTTGTGTGCAAAATCGTACCAAGTTGACGTTGGTTATCGTCAAACAACCCTAGTAACCTATTAAAAAAGAAAATTGTATGTAGAATACATTGTTTTATTAGGCACTATTTGTATTAGTTAAGGTTAATCAACTGTGTAAGAGAAGGTATGTTTGATTTTTCTTTCCCCGCCAAAAGACTCCATGTTCGGAAGGCAACTAGAGGGAGTAATACTCTTGATCTGATTATCAGTAGTGATTCTTCATGCATTAGGAATCTGCAGATAAAGGTGGCAGTGATCACAGTGTGCTGAAGTTGGATTTAGTCAATGAGGTAACTACCATCAGGGGTAATGAGAAGGGTGTTTGCTTTCGTAAAGGCGACTATGATGGTCTAAGTCAGTATTTAAATTCTATACAGTGGAACCAACTGACGAGGTTACCAATAGCGAATTCAAAGTGGGAAGCATTCAAAGAACTTTTTTTGGTGTTGGCATTCGAGATGAGCGGAGGCGCTTCGTCAGGGCTCCTCAGTTAAGTGTTACTGGATTAAGTGTTAATCCAGTTAACTGTTACTGGATTACTGTTAATTAATATTAATATTAATTTTTTTTAAAATATTTGATTTATTTAGATATTGTTGGATTATTTTGTTATAGGTTTTCCTGTAACAGTTTGATTTTAATGATATTATAGATATAATTTTTTAAAGTTAATTTTCAATGATATTTAGCTAATTTTATAATGGCAGTTATGAGATCTGCATTAAACACGTCACAGGGTACTCAGACGGAAAACGCCGATGGCGATTTACGGGTGAGTCATGATTTAATCCGTTGCGGAACCTGTGGAATGTTTTCCAAGGTCAACTTGGTGACTAATCATAGCTCACCTGGGGGATTCTTTTCTTTGTGATCGATGTAAGGAGTGCACCGATCTTAAATTACAATTTTGTGCAGTGATTGAACCATTTGAGTCCCTGAAAAAACGGGTGCTTGCCCTCGAGAATAATGCATCTGGGAGCTCGTCAGGGACACAAAACTCCAGCAATCTACCAAGTGATGCACACCCGATTCGGGCCTCAAAACAGAAAAACCGAGTGCAAACTACTCTGGTTAAAAAGGACATTGTTTTATTAGGAGACTCAATTCTCAGGGAAATGGGGAATATTTTTGTAATAAGGACAGGTGGAGTAGAACCAGGGTATGTCGGCCGGAAGGAACTATTAATGATGTCACCAACAGATTGTTGGATTTTAAGGGGGGTAAAGAGAATATTATTATTCATGTGTGGACTAATGACACTAAACGTACACGATCTGACGATTTGTGGGAAAAATACAGGACCATGCTGAGGAAATTCCTAGAGCTAGGCCACAATGTCTATGTGTCTGCAATTCTGCCCAGACACGATAGGAGGGATTATATGTTAAAAGCATTGTGGATTAACTCAAGACTTGAAGGACTCTGCAAGGCTTTAGGGGGGAAATTTCTATCAGCATGGCCCACACTTGTAAGTAGAAGGAATTTGTTTTGTAGAGACGGGATACACTTAAAAAAAGGTGGTGCAAATGTTTTTGCCAGTATTATTGAGGATACCTTAAAGGTTCAAGGAAACTGTAGTTAGGGGGGATGTGTGTAATACTGACACGCATTTATCTGATAATATTGGTCAAAGTAACTCTTGCACATACCTCAAGAGTTCTTGTCTGTTACCCCAACTGGACATATTATCTAGATGTTCGGGGGGTAGAAACGTTTCAAGTGAGCGGGTAGCTAATGCCAGGGAAGAGAGCCTAAAAAACTTCAAGGATTGTGTTAGGGTTGTTAAATATACAAAAACAGTAAGTCTTAATTATTGATACAGTAATGTTAGAAGTGACGTCAATAAAATTAGCGAATTCGAACTACTCAATACCGGGCACTTTCCCGATCGCATAGGTTTAATAGCTAAATCTACACTGTGCTGCCACATTATTAGGTACACCTACCTAGTAGCGTTTTGAGCCTCCGTTAGCCTTCAAAGCAGTCTGAATTCGTCCAGGCATGGATTAAACAAGATGCTGAAAACGTTGTGCAGGAACGGATACCATGCAGACATGAGTGTCATGCAGCTCCTTCAGATTCAACGCAGGTGTAAGCCTGCAGCGAACAGCCCTTTTCAGCTCATCTCAAAGATGTTCAATGGGATTGAGAACCGCGGACTCAGCGGGCCACTGCAGCAAAGAACAGTCATTGTCGTGTTCCTGGAACTATTCCACATTATTCCATAGTGATTCGGGCTTTGTGCACCAGCGCATTATCCTGCTGGAAGTAACCATCTGACTAAGGATAAACTGTCAACATGAACGGATGCACTTGGTAAGCAACGGCTTACCAAGATTCACGTATGGCATTCACACGTGAATCTATGGGTATCAATGGACCAAAAGTGTACTAAGAAAACATTCCCCACACCATAACACTGCCCCTATCAATTTGCACACTAGTCGTCAGACATGACGGGCCCATGGATTCATGTTGTTTTCGTCAAATTCTGAGCCTTCCATCAACATGATACACCAGGAACTTCGACTCGTCAGACCAATCAGCTATTTTCTAATCTTCGATAGTCCAGTGCTGGTGTTGCTGTGCCCACAGGAGGCATACTCTCTTGTTCTTCATTGATAACAAAGGTACGCCATGTGGCCTTCGGCTGTTGTAGCCCATTCGCGACAAAGTGCGACTAGTGGTCCGTTGCGATATTTTGTTCTGCCCACCAAGGTTGTATTCTGACGTGATGTGCGACATTGTGGCCCGTTTGTTTGCTTGCACAATTCTAGCCATCCTCCTCTGATCTCTGTCATCAACAAGCGATTTTCTTCCACAGGAATGCCGTTCAAAGGATGTTTTCTGTTCGTTGTACCTTTCTCGATACACTCTTGAAACTTGGATGCGTGAAAAGTTCAGAACTGCCCTTTCAGAGATGCTGTGTCCAGCACGTCTTGCACCTACTACCATTCCACATTCGAAGCAGTTAGATCACTCCTTTCCCCATTCTTGCTATGGTTTGTATGCTTAACTGATACTAGAAAGTTTGTTCTGCTGCATTTATATCCACAACTGGTCATGTTACTTGCAACGTTGTGGGACAAACTATTTGTATGCACAGCAGGGGTGTACCTAATAAAGTGGCAGCACAGTGTATCTCCTCGACGGTAAAAGGGAATTCATCATCAGGACCCACGTAATTAGCATTTTCCCTTTTAATACCTAGTTGTAATGGGTGGTTACATGTCTCCTCTTCCTGGTGTATGGTTACATCCAATATCCTGTCTATAGTAGGAACCCAGGACAAAGTATCAAAATTATCTTCTGTTCTCACTGAGGAAAACATTTCGCGAGGAGGAATCTTATTATTTAAGAATTTGTAGATGAGATGTAAATCACCATTTCCTTGAGTGCTCACAACGCTTTCCCAAGCTGCTTTTTTCCTTTTACATATATCTCCTGATGGTCGTTTCGACGAGCTTGCTTATACCGACTCTGAAGGAGGATGGCATATCCAAATTAGTACGCGATCTATCCCTTTTGGCCTTTTGAAATTCCCTTCTAGTTTGTCTAGTTATTAGTTTTAAATGAGAAAGTTCAGGAGACCGCCACGGCACATGATACGGATTCCTTTTTTTGTACCGCATACACTATTTACAAGCTGTGATGATTTTACCTTGAATAGTTTCCTGCTGCTGGTCAACAGTGAGTGAAGTCAGATCATTAATATGATCTCGTGTAAGTGACTCCTTTAAGACATCAAAAATAATCCACTTAGCATCCCTGACAAGGAATCTGGGAAAATCAGTAGAGTCCAGCCTGGATCTCCTGACATCACAATTCAGTTGAAATATAATCACGTTGTGATCGCTTGTGGACAAGCTTGTATGTAATTTCCAGTTATTAAGACTAGGAACCACAATAGAAGAAGCAAGAGTTACATCAATAAAAGATGAACCCATAGTCGTGACACATGTTGGATGATGGCCCATGGTGTTTAAGATGGTCAATAGATGAGATAAAATTATATCTTCTAACAGTTCTCCCTTTTCATTCATGCTGCTACTGTTCCAGAGAGTGGAACTGACATTTGCATCTAACATTAAGATGATATTTTTATCTCGTAGAGAATGCAAAGTTGCGTCGAGATACTCAACGAACGTCATAATGGAGTCTCTATACTGGGAACATTGACAATAAAGGGAGATAACAAAAAACCTGACCGAACCATCTCTCCAAACAAACGCAAACAGCATGTGTAGAACATAAATTGGGGATTTTTGTGATTGTTATGTTTGGATCTAAAACAACTGCTGCCCAGATTCTGCAGCGAGCATTTCTGCCTATACCAATGGTGACCGAATTAGACTACGAATCTGTAGCGAATTTGAAGTCCTTTGTAAAAATATGGCCTTTGCAGAGCCATAACCTGAATGTTATGCTCTTGTGAAATTTTAGTTAGATCATTGATCTAACTAAAATTTCTGAAATCTAACTGATATTGATCTCTGGAAATTTAACTATAGAAAACGGAGCTCTGAATTCTGCATGCATCTTGGATTATTACTGGAATGAGTAGTATTATCCATATAATGTTATAGAACGAATAGCTTCTATGGCTTTCAAATATTCCTGGCACTTGGAGTCTTTGAATGAGTGAGCACAGTTTCTTCTTCTTCGCTTACAATCGGGACATTCAGGTGACTTCTCTTTTTTCGGGAATCAGAATAATTGTGCCCTGTGAGACCATAATGTCCACAGGTCTGGGCTTCTTGTGAGAAAATTCTCGGAATGTCCATATCCCAGGCATTTAAAACACCTGGGAACGATGGTATAATCATTCCATCGTTCTGCGTGCATAAATTCTGCGTGCAGTCAGTAAGATCTTGCGTATTGCGACGGTGACCTCTAGAATCCAATTCACGTTAGATTTGCCTGGCTTGGACCTTGTAGAGAATCGTGATTTAACTTGTTCCTTAGTCTCATCAAACGTATAACCATGATCCTTTAAATTATTTTGATATATGTCGTCAAGTATCTCATTGAATTTACAGTCTTTATGAATATCATGAATTATTATGGTTGGTCCTAATATCCTGGGTGTTTCTGATTTCAAGCCACTTTCTTGCAGTTTGGTGCAATTTTTAATTTTATCCAGATCCTCTGACGTTGCAGTCTCAATAAGGACCCCGTTAGCTCTTATTTTGGGCATATATTTAATTCTAAAGTCTTTTATATCCTTAGTTAGTTTAGTCTTTATCTCCTGTTTGACCTCTTCACTGGTGGTAAGCGCACTTCCTTCCTGTGCTTTAATTAATATTATATGTTGTTCTTGCCTGGACTTACCTGCAACGCCCTGTCTAGTTACTGCAGTTTGAAATGGTGTATACAATTTCAAATTGTCTGCATTGTCTTATGCACAGGTGTATACCTGTGCATAAGACAATGCAGAGCAAGATCGAGAAGCAAGAGGTCTAAATCCCTCCTCCTGATATTTAGTGAATTGTAATTCTTTCTCTTTTAACTTTGCCTTCAGACGTTCATTCTCCGTGATAACGTTAATGAGAATCTGCTCCATATCCGACCAAATATCTTGAATCTGTTTCGTAACTTGCTTGGTCAGACTTCCTCCACAGAGATTAGGGAAGAGAGAACAGACCTCAACGAAAAAACGTGATCCATATGAACTCCAAGGTCAAGATTGCCTTAAGATTGATCAAAAGTTTCAACTGAATCTCCTACAGTTCTGGATTCAGATTTCTCAAATTTAGGGGACAACCCCTCTATAGATTTAGGTAAATCCTTTGAATTAAGTCTATGGAGCTTAACTCTGGTTTCTCTACAAACAGAAGTAGTTACAGTATTTACAGGATCACTTCCATAAACAACTTGTGAGGAAGAAGGTGGGGATGGAAACCCTCCTAAGACTCAACTTGATGGTCCGAATCCATTTTTTATTCTGTAGAACAAGATTTAAAATGAATTTCGGAATTTTTCCTGAAATTTAACGGTGATTTTTAACTGAGTTATGAATTTTGAACCGATTAGGATAACTACAAGCCCAACCACTTTTTTTTTTTTTTTTTTTGTAATGCAGACCAAAATTTGAAAGCGAAAACCAAAGTTTTTATACATATTTAATTATTTTCTGATTTTTCGATAATTTTCCAAGCTGAAGATGTAATGGAGACGCATCTACGAGACAGCGCTGGAAGACAAAATGGGTGCTGGGAATTTTCCTTCCCAAAGTTTATGAAGAAGACGCCATGACCGCCATTAAGCCCAGAAGTTTTATTTAGTAATTTAAATATAATATTTATAATTCTGTTTTCAAGAGACCAAATCTGTATCTATGCTTAAGGTAACATATTTCAAATGATGCAGAATAATTTTGACTACAGCACTGTTTTAAGATTGAAGTTTTCTAATATTTTCTAAGATAACTGGCGGTTGGTAACAACCGAGGAAGAAAATATTTTTTTACCTTCAAAACAACTCAACCAAACCTATATATAGTATATAGTCAATATGGCAGCACACTGTTTTTCTATTGCTTGACATTCTATACGGTTTGACAGTTTTCCTAACACAAATATCTAAGCATCTCCATGGAGAATCTGGAAGCAACTTTTGTCTATGTACTCACTAGGCATTCATGAAGAAGGAGACACTAATTTCCATATTTAAATCGCCGTAAATCCACACTAATAATCCAAGGAATTGGGAGCACCAATGAAGCACATGTTAACATAAAATACGACACGCAGAAGTACATGTGGAAGAGGTCAAACAGGAGATAAATATGTGTACAGTAATATAAGGGTGGCGCCTAGAACGTTTGGTCAGCACCGCCTCGTATCTCTGTAAAGAACATACAGTATCACTACAAATAGGCCAGATATATATGAGACATAGGTTTGTTTTGTTTTGTTATTTAGTTTTTAGGAGCATTAGCAACTAAGGCCATATTGCTCCGGGATATGCGGTGGTCATTCCCTGACCTTTCAGCATCCGCCGTATTTGGTGGTGACGGGCTCGAACCACGGTTTAATGAAGAAGCGTGTGCTACGCACTGCTGCTGCTCCTTCCCACCTGGCTACGGAGGCGCCTCATAGGTTTGTGTGTATTATGTGTGTGTTCTGGTCTCTTGACTACCCAGAAGCATCAGTCACCTGCACAGATGATTCCGGGCACTCGTCCACACCACGGGAAGGTGGACCAGTCCCAGCAAAACGCGTACTGTCTCAAGAGAGACTCTGACCCACCTAGTGTTGCCAGAAGGTGGGCCAGATTCCTCTGTGGGCCCATTCCAGAGGGAGGAGGAAAAAGAAATGAGGGGAAAATTAGAGGAAAAAGAAATGAGGGGAAAATTAGAGGAAAAAGAAAGAAGAGGGGAAAATTAGAGGAAAAAATGGAAGGAAAAAAAATTAATAAAAATATATATAAATAATAATAATAATAATAATAAAATAAATAAAGAAATAATAATAATAAAAATAACAATGAAATAAATTGGCTGCAGTAGAGTGGGAACTCAAGGCAGAGTGTGTGAAGAAAAAAATTAAGTAAATAAAAATAATAAATAAAGAAAAAATAAAATAAATAAATGAAATGAAAATAAATGAATAAATAAACTAGCTGCACTAGAGTGGGAACTCCAGAGCACGTGGAATAAAAAAGAAGAGAAGGGTGGTGGTGGCATGCGAATATGGAACCCTTAAGTCACTGAAGAGGTATTGTTAGGTGCAACTAACTAATTATTATTTTAGGCCTACCGAATAATGAAATTCATCTGCCGTGCTGTGTATCTTCTGTCTGTTAATTGCGTGTGTTCTCTGGTCGATTTCCTGTTTTGCTGGGCAAAAAAAACCCAGGTGCTGGGGGGGGGAGGAAAGTTGCTATCTACGCCTGAGACCGACTAACTCAGCCGCGGAGTGAAAAGAGCCCATTAAAGTTCCTAGCGTCATCGACGGTATTCGAACCTCGGCCTTTTCCATCCGGTGTGGGGAAGACGGTGCAAAAAAAACCCAACTAAACTATTATTTTTAGGCCACCTGAATAATTAATTCATCTGCCGTGCAGTGTGTCTTATGTCTGTTAATTGCATGTGTTCTATCGTCGAATTGTCTGTTTTGCTGGATGAAAAAGCGCAGTTTCTGAAGAAAAACATTGTTATCTACGCCTGAGACCGACTAATTCAGCCGCGGAGTTTAAAAAGTCCATTAAAGTTATTGGCGTCATCGACGGGATTCGAACCAGGAGCTTTTCCACCCGGTGCGGGGAGGACGGTGACGATACCACTTTGCTACGCGCGCCGACAAGGGAGAACGGTGCAGTAAGATTAACGAGACTGTTCGAATGAGTGAGAAATTGTTCATAGGGTTGGCTGGGGTTGGTAAAATGCTGGTAAATGATGCCCGCTACAAGTTCGTGGGTATATTTGGTAGCCACTGGTGTGCCTTTGAAGATATGGGCTATCCCCCTCTATCACTTTGGGGGAGGAACAGCCAGGTGCTGTTTCCCCCAAAGCCCATAGGGAACTAGCTGAACCCCTAGAGCAGTAGAGCTAGTTCCCTATGGGTTTTCTGGGCGCTGCAGAGATGATGATGACATTAAAATTATTCTAAAATGCACCAGAAGGAAGTTTGGATGACACCATGGAAAGTTTATGATGACTGAGTGGGAAATCACTAAGTATATGTTTCGCAGCAGTAGAAACACAATTCTGATCACAGTTAGGTTGGAGCAGTAGTCTGCTTGGTTTACACAGATGGGGGTACCCACCCCCAGTCAAGGGTAGGATCATAGCGCGGCAGCCGCGTTATCTCGGAACGCTTTTCTATTTTCCTTCCTCGAGCCACATGGTAACCATGCAGCTCGCAAACAAAGGAAAACAGAAAATAACGCTGGTATCTGGCGTAAATCCAATGATTAACGAAAAGTTAATCATTGGATTTACGGACTGCAAGAGTCCACCACTGGAATCTTGCAGTTGATATCTTCTTATGAGTGCACTTTTTAAAACTTAGACTATAATCTAAACCTATCCCTAATAGGCATACAAGGCTCGGACAATTCATGTTGATGATTAAACTTCACACCAGCCGGTAGATAAGTAAATTTTCAATACTGTAACTAAAACACTTTATTTACAATAAAATAAATATAAAATAGATATATATTTACAATAAAAATAAATAACATTGATAAAATATACTAAAAACGTGGAAATTAAAAGTGATAATTTTTTTTGTTTGCTGTAATTTCCTTCCTCAGCAGCATATGTCTAATGTGCGGCACATAATTAAATAGCAGATCCACGGCACGTCACATGGTTCCATGGTTGGAATTTTCCATTTGTGCACAGGAACCGGAAATGGCTCGGGAGCGCGCTAGCTGAAACCGTTCATCACGTCCAAGAACGACGGTTTCTAGGAGGGGATGTAGACGTACACCCCTATCCCTATTAATAGTATTGCTAGCTGCCCCAATACGTAAGCTCTCAAGCCATTTACGGTCCCAGAACCTCTGTGCATGATCTGTGATGACAGCATCCTCCGGAGAAATTTGGTGTTGTTTTTTTCCAAGAAATGTTCTACCACAGCAGACTTCCCATAATTTGCGTACTTTATTGCGTTTTCATGCTCCCCCAGCCAGTCTTTCAGTCGCCGCCCCGTCTCACCCACATAACACACCCCACAATCCGGGCATTTAATTTCGTACACCACCCCACTGCTGGCTTCTTTGGATATGGGGTCTTTAACTCGAGATATCACTGTGTGCAACCTCCGACCTGGGAGTTACACACAGCGTATCTGACACCTCCGAACTATTCGTGCACTGTGGTCTGAAAGGCCCAGATATTAGGGAATGTATGCGGTGCTCACAGGGGCGAACTGCTCATTACGGGTGGACTCTACTCCTCTAATGACTCTGTCTAACACCCTCTGGGGATAGCCGCACTTCTTGAGGTCTGCTGTGACCCGAAAAATTTCATTATCTTTATCATCGGAGGTGCTGCAGTGGGACCCCACCCTGTCTATTAAAGCCTTGACCACACTGTTTATGTGTTGGCTGGCTTGTGTCGAGGTATAATGAGTATATTGTCCCCGGCACATCGGCTTTCTAAATACCTTGGACTTAAGCCTACCACCTTCCCTAATTACCAACACGTCAAGGAATGGCAAGGTTCCCTCTGCCTCTACCTCCGAAGTAAATTTGATAAAAGGGGAGAAAATATTAAGTATATTAAGTACCTGAGAAACTATTAAGTACATTAAGTACTGCCACATAAAAGTTACCCGTCGTAATCCGTTTGTTAGTTGGGAACGACAAGTGAATAACCTTTTACAACATTGGGAAAAGTCACGATGGATATCTAAGGAAGTCTATTTGTCGTTACATGCTTCTGGATGTTGATTACCCAGATTCTATGGGCTTCCAAAAATACACAAAGTAGGTACACCGCTCAGACCTATTGTATCATTTATAAACAGTCCTACGTATGCTTTATCTAAGTACTTAGCTAAGCTAATTGCAGCATAGTAGGACTTTCCAGCTTTGTCATTAAGAATAGTAAGGAATTTGTGGACTTTATAAAAGGACAGACTATATGGGAATATGAGATAATGATTTCGTTCGATGTTACATCACTGTTTACTTGTATTCCCATTAAGTTTGGTGTGCAGTGTGCAGATGGAGGATATATGTTGATGACACATTCTCCATTATACAGAAGGGGAGGGAGGATCAGGTATTTAATGTACTTAATAGTTTCTCCCCTTTTATCAAATTTACTTCGGAGGTGGAGGCAGAGGGAACCTTACCATTCCTTGACGTGTTGGTAATTAGGGAAGGTGGTAGGCTTAAGTCCAAGGTATTTAGAAAGCCGATGTGCCAGAGTCAATATACCCATTATACCTTGACACAAGCCAGCCAACACAAAAACAGTGTGGTCAAGGCTTTAATAGACAGGGTGGGGTCCCACTGCAGCACCTCCGATGATAAAGATAATGAAATTTTTCAGGTCACAGCAGACCTCAAGAAGTGCGGCTACCCCCAGAAGGTGTTAGACAGAGTCATTAGAGGATTTGAGTCCACCCGTAATGAGCAGTTCGCCCCTGTGAGCACCGCATACATTCCCTAATATCCGAGCCTTTCAGACCACAGTGCACGAATAGTTCGGGGGTGTCAGATACGCTGTGTGTAACTCCCAGGTCGGAGGTTGCACACAGTGATATCTCGAGTTAAAGACCCCATATCCAAAGAAGCCAGCAGTGGGGTGGTGTACGAAATTAAATGCCCGGATTGTGGGGTGTGTTATGTGGGTGAGACGGGGCGGCGAATGAAAGATCGGCTGGGGGAGCATGAAAACGCAATAAAGTCCGCAAATTATGGGACGTCTGTTGTGGCAGAACATTTCTGGGAGAAACAACACCAAATTTCCCCAGAGGATGCTGTCATCACAGATCATGCACAGGGTTCTGAGACCTTAATTGGCTTGCGATCCTACGTATTGGGGCAGCTAGCAATACTATTAATAGGGATAGGGGTGTATGTCTACATCCCCTCCTGGAAACCGTCGTTCTTGGACGTGATGAACGGTTTCAGCTAGCGCGCTCCCCAGCCATTTCCGGTTCCGGTGCGCAAATGGAAAATTCCAACCATGGAACAATGTGACGTGTGCCGTGGATTTGCTATTTAAAGATGTGCCGCACAATATACATATGCTGCTGAGGAAGGAGACTGCTGCCTCCGAAAATTACAGCAAAAAAAAAAAAAAAAATTATCGCTTTTAATTTCGGTTTTTAGTATATTTTATCGGCGTTATTTATTTTTATTGTAAATATATATCTATTTTATATTTATTTTATTTTAATAAAGTGTTTTTAGTTATAGTGTTGAAAATTTACTTATCTACCGACTGGTGTGAAGTTTAGTCACCAACATATAATCTAAACCCTTCTTATTATGCAATATTTATGGAGCGATGTTTAATGTGTCCGACTATAACGGCGGACATATTGGCGATCTTCACGTCAAGTAAAAAGTGTAAACTGCAGAGTATTTGATGTATAATAGCACCAGGGGTTTCCCCCATCTCCACGTTGTATGCATTGTAGGTGTAGCACAGAGGTCTGGGAAGGCCAGAGATTTACAAAAAGTATATGGCCAGTGTCCTGTTGTGTAATGTCATGGTATGTTCAGAATAATCACCTGAGAGGGCATAAATTCAAACTGAGGAGGAAAGACAGATGTAGGATAGATGTGCGGAAGTTTGCCTTTAGCCAGCAGGTAGTTGGTTGGTGGAACAGACTTCCATCCCTTGTTGTGGAAGTTGATAGCCTAAATAAATTTAAGGCTCAGCTGGACAGGTATTTCGAACGAAAAGAGGGGTGAAATTGAACTCGTTTTTTTTTTATTTTTGGCTGATGCTGCATAAGATTGCTTTCTTGCATCATATGCCTCTACTAATGCTAATGCCAACGTTGTATATCTGACCATTCAGCCGTTGGGCCACTAGTGGGATTCCCCGTTGCCTGCACTTTCCACATGAGGCAGGTCAGGGTACCCAGTAGATTTATATTCAGCACTCAGGCAGGCCTTGCCACCTACTTTCCAGAGATTTCAGTGGACAGGATCTAAAAAAAAAAATTAAAAAATATGTGTGGGACAACGCTTTACTATAAGTATTCCGATAGGGTTAAAAGATTGATTTTAACTTTGATATCGAGTTAAATTTGGACTGAGGGCTGACGTCACCATCATCGTCATTATCAGCCTTTTTCAATCCACTGCAGGATGAAGGCCTCTCCAGTAACTTTCCAGTTCCTTCTGTTTTGTGCAATGGCCATCCATTTACTACCCACAAACTCTTGAATTTTATCTATCCATTTCCGCCGTTGTATTCCAGGTTCTCTTCTATGGTACCTCTTGGGTACCATTCTGTTATTTTCTTTGTCATCTGTCATCATGTCTTCGAGCTATGTGTCCTGCCCAAGACCATTTTAGTTCTTTAGTTTTGATAAGAATGTCCTTTACTTGAGTTTGCTGCCTAATCCATGTGTTTCTCTTCTTATCTAACAGTCTGATTCACAATATAATTTGTTCCATTCTTCGCTGTGTAGTTCTCAGCTTTTCTTCCATTCTTTTGGTGAGTGCCCAAGTTTCACTTCCATAAGTCAAGGTGGGGAGTATACATTGGTTCATTATTTTACATTTCCGACAAACTGTGATATTATTCTTCAGTATCTGACTATATTTCCTGAATGCAATCCATTCAAAATTTATTCTTCTCTTGACTTCCAGCCATTTATCATTATTACAGCTAATAACTAGTCCCAGATAAGTATATGACTCCACCATTTCAATTACTGCTCATTCAATCATTATTTCCCTTTCTGTGGCATACTTGTTCATCATTACTTTTGTTTTAGCCATTATTCACCTTTAGTCCAAAATCCTTACTAACTGTGCATAACTGATTAATATTTTCCTATAATTCTTTGGGATCGTGGCTTATGAACACAATGTCATCTGCAAATCGTAAATGGTTTAGGTACTCTCCATTCATATTGATTCCTTTCTGAGACCAGTCTAGTCTTCTCAAAGCTTCCTCAAGGGCAGCAGTAAACAGCTTCGGAGATATTGTGTCTCCTTATCGAACTGCTATCTCGATTTTAAATTTGCTTTTGTCTTTGTCTTGTCTAATAAAGGAGGTAGGGTTCTCATATATTTTCTTCAAAATCATAATATACAGGCGGGCCTCGATTAACGCGATTAATTCGTCCCGCGAGCGCATCGCGCAAAACGGAAACGCGTTAAGCCCAGGGGGAAGATGAAGTTACTGTAGAGTTGTTAAAATTGGGAGGAAGAGACATAACACAAAAACTGGCAAGGTTCTTCACAAAGTGCATTAGAAAAGGTGTGATGCCTAAGCAGTGGAATAATGGAATCATAGTTTTGCTGCATAAGAAAGGAGATAAATCAGAAATTGGAAATTATAGACCAGTTAGCTTGTTATCCAACGTCTAAAAGTTGTTCACAAGGGTCATTACTAACAGATAAGAAAGAATACTTGATGAGAATCAACCAAAAGAGCAAGCTGGCTTTAAGACAGGATTCTCAACTATGGATCACCTTCATGTAATATCACAGCTAATGGAGAAAGCAAATGAATATAAAACACCATTATGCCTGGCATTTGTGGATTATGAAAAGGCATTTGACTCCATACAGCATAAGGCAATGTTTCGGGCACTGGAAAGACAAGGCATAGATACCCCACATATTATGATTTTGAAGAAAATATATGAGAGTGCTACCTCCTTTATTAGACTAGACAAAGACAGTAAGAAATTTAAAATCGAGAAAGGAGTTCAACAAGGAGACACAATATCTCGGAAGCTGTTTACTGCTGCCCTTGAGGAAGCTTTCAGAAGATTAGACTGGTCGCAAAAAGGAGTCAATGTGAACGGAGAGTACCCAAACCATTTACGATTTGCAGTTGACATTGTGGTCATAAGCCATGATCCCAAAGAATTAGAGGAAAATCTTAATCAATTATGCACAGTTAGTAAGGATTTTGGACTAAAGATGAATATGGCTAAAACAAAAGTAATGATGAACAAGTATGCCACAGAAAGGGAAATAATGATTGATGGAGCAGTAATTGAAAAGGTGGAGTCAAATACTTATCTGGGACAAGTTATTAGCTGTAATAATGATAAATGGCTGGAAGTCAAGAGAAGAATAAGTTTTGGATGCATAGCATTCAGGAAATATAGTCACATACTGAAGAGCAATATCCCAGTTTGTCTGAAATGTAAAATAATGAATCAATGTATCTCCCCACCATGACTAATGTTAGTGAAACTTGGGCACTCACCAAAAGAATGGAAGAGAAGTTGAGAACTACACAACGAAGAATGGAACAAATTATATTGGGTATCAGACTGTTAGATAAGAAGAGAAATACATGGATTAGGCAGCAAACTCAAATAAAGGACATTCTTATCAAAATTAAAGAACTAAAATGGTCTTAGGCAGGACACATAGCTCGAAGACATAACGACAGATGGACTAAGAAAATAACAGAATGGTACCCAAGAGGAGCTAGAAGAAAACCTGGAAGATAATGGTGGAGATGGTTAGATGAAATTCATGAGTTTGTGTGTAGTAAATGGATGGCCATTGCACAAAACAGAAGGAACTGGAAAGTTGCTGGAGAGGCCTTCATCCTGTAGTGAATTGAAAATGGCTGATGATGATGATATTAATTCATGCCGCAAATGCATCGCGCAAAACGGAAACGCATTAATCGAATATAATAATCAATAGGAAAAATTATAATTGGTCCTTGACCTTCTGGAATGTCCATAAAGAATTTTAAAATTTCCTTTTAAATAACTTTTTAACTGTATATAATGTAAAAGATAATGAAAATAATTATGGAATTAAATATTTATTGCATAAAACATTGGTTCTTAAACTGTGCGCCGCGGAATATTTTAAATTTTCGACGGAAACACAGCGATACTCGACATCTGTCGGACACCGCGCGAACTACTAGATCGTGGTACTTCATTTCGCATTTCTTATTAAGTTGTTTGGACCTAATTACTAAACGAAACTGTTAGGTTTTTCTTTTGGTCTGGGTGCGCCTTGAAAAAATTACTGAGACATTAAAGGCGCCGTTAACTGAGAAACGTTGGGAACCTCTGACATAAAATACACAATGATGCGGAAATATTTGAACAGTATTGCCTTTCCTTTTCATCAATTAATTTCCGATAGCCGACACCAATCTTCTCTGGGCCCTGGCGAAATATAGCAGAGAACATCAAACCTTTTGTTTGAGGTCCTATGCGATACGAAAGATTTCATCTAATTCTTTTACACCGTTAGCTCCTTCGCGGTAACATTTTCATCTGGCTCATTTAAAAATTTGAATTTTTAAATGCAAGTCTGCATTGACTTTATTAGCAGGAGACAAACACGTCTTCTTCCGATGGTTGATGGAACACACCGAGGCGGGCAGCAGGCAAACGTTTGTTTATTGACCTTACGACTCGCGATAAGCTTAACGCGCGATTCAAATCTTTTTCGACTATCGCATAAAAAAAAATATCGCGTTAACTGGAAATTTGCATCGTGTAAAGTAAAAACTGGTATCATTTTTCAAATAGCGTTAACTGAATATTGTGTTAATCGAACTCGCGTTATGCGACGCCAAGCTGTATGGGGTATCTATGCCTTGTCTTTCCAGTGCCCGAAACATTACCTTAAGCTGTATGGAGGCAAATGCCTTTTCATAATCCACAAATGCCAGGTATAATGGTGTTTAATATTCATTTGCCATCTCCATTTGCTGTGATATTACATGAAGGTGATCCATAGTTGAGAATACCGTCCTAAAGCCAGCTTACTCTTTTGGTTGATTCTCATCACGTATTCTTTCTAATCTGTTAGTAATGACCCATGTGAACAACTTGCAGCTGTGGGATAACAAGCTAATTAGTCTGTAATTTCCAATTTCTGATTTATCTCCTTTCTTATGCAGCAAAACTGTGATTGCATTATTCCACTGTTTAGGCATCACATCTTTTGTAATGCATTTTGTGACGAGCCTTGCCAGTTTTTGTGTTATGTTTCTTCCTCCCAATTTTAACAACTCTACAGTAACTTCATCTTCCCCGGGGTTTTTTTGATTCTTCATTTTCTTCAACGCATTTTCTACCTCATCAGGAAGAATACTGGGTATGTTGTATGTGTTGATAATTTGCGATCCATCTTACCCATCAGCAGCTCATGGCTGCTGATTTAAGTCCTTTGTTTTCCCTTAATGCTTGTTCTACTTTTCTTCTGTTAAATCTTGTTATGTCGTCTCTGTGTGTGTCTCTTTCTAATGGCTTTGCATAAACCAGTATGCTCAATTTTCTCCTTGCCAGCGTTTATCTTGCTCTTCATTTGTCGCGTTCGGTTCATCATGACAAGTGTTTCTTGACTAATTTTTCTTCTTTGGATTTCATTTTCCCTATAGGTTTCTTGGACTTTATCACTTTCAGAAAATTGTAATATTCCTCGTTGATATCTTGGTCCTGAGCAGTCTGCAGCAGCTCAAACTTGTTGTCAAGTTCCAGTACATACTGCTTTTTCTCTTCTTCAGTTATCTCAAAGACCTTCATATTATTTACTCGAGTCAGGTTTTTCCTTTCCTTTCCTATATCTCTATCAAGTGTGCATCTTACCATTCTGTGATCACTTCCAACATTTATCTTATAAAAAAGGTAACATCATTCACGATATATCTTCTGTTAGTGACGATGAAGTCGCTTTCATTAGTTGTTAATCCATTTGGACTTCCATGTCCATTTTTTTTCACCCTTTTCTTGAAAAAAGTGTGTATTACTGACAATCCTTGAGATTCTGCAAATTCCACAAGTCTTTCACCTCTTTCACCAATTCCAAAATTTCCTATAGTTCCCATTTCTGCGCTGTTTTGTCTTTTTCCAACCTTTGAAGTCACCCATAATAATAGTGTAGTGGGTTTTCTGCTCATCTTGAAGACTCTCAATTTCGGTGTACATTTCTTCATTCATCATCATGGCTCGATGTTGGTGCATAAATCATTATAACCTTTAGCTTGTACCTCATAGAAATCTTGAGTATTATTCTTGGCATCCTTGGTGATGTACTTTTGAATTCCAAAATGTTGTTTTTTTATATATATTTAGGAACCAGTAACCCAATTCCACCTTCGCTCCTTTCACTGTTTCCATTCATGTACAGTAGATTTCCACTTGATAAACTTATAAGTGATTCATTTCTTCTTGTTTCAGCCAAACCGATGATATTCCAATTTACCCTTTCTAATTCCTTTTCCAGCTCTACGCCGATGAGCGATCTTGCGTTGTAACAGGCCAAGTTCAGTTTCCGTGCATTTTTTTTATTGTTTTTTATTTTTGTGTTTTTGTATGGGCGGCTCCTAGAACAGAAGTTCAACTCCGCCTCGTTGCTCTGTTCAATTTTTACAGACTCTGTCAAGGTAAGGCCAGTGTGTATCTAGTAAAAATAAGAATAAATAATTTTTCCCCCTTTTTTTCTCTTTTCCTCCCCCAAACCAAATCTACACAGAAATATCCCAGGTTTGATGAAGATAGATGAAAAGGAAGGCGAGAGAGAAAGAAAAAAAAAAAAAGTTTTTCATCCCGAACGGGAGAAAATGATAGGAAAGAAAAACTGTTTGTGAGCTTATGTGTGTGTTCTGTAGCGTAATGTTGTGTTTTGGCCTTTTGGCTACCTGGAAGCAGTGATCACCTGGACGACCTTCCTCCAGGTGCTCGTCCCCGGCAGAAGGAGGCAAGGCCTCCCCTACTATCTGCACGCCCTCCTCCCTGGGGAAAGAGTCCCCAGGGAAAAAAGAAAAACTTGTATAAGATGAAGAGAGGGAAGGAGTAAAGAGGAGAAGGACTGTTCCGGCCCAGGGAAGTCCCAATCCAGGATGGATAGCTAGAACAACAACGCAAACAAACAAAAAAAAATAATAATAATAATAAAAATAAAAAAATAATAATAATTAAAAATATAATAAAATAAACGTATAGTGTGAGAGAGGAGCTTTCCTGGTCTGGGGAGCCCCAGCCCAGGCCAGAACGCGAAGAAAAAAAAAAAAAAAAAAAAGAGTCTAATTCCCACAACCTGGTCAAAGAAAGGAATAGAGCATGGGCCAGGATGTCAGCAAGTAGAATAATGGGGGAAATAAAAAAAGAAAAGAAAGAGAGATTTTTTTTTTTTTAATAATTATCCCACGCGGGGTGGATAGGAAAAGGCTATCAGGAGAGTGCTAGGGCTACTAGTGCTAGCAGATTATGAGAAGAGAGAGAGAGAGAGAGAAAAATAATAATAATAATAATAAATAATAAAAATAAATAACTAGTTATTGAATTGCAGAAGTTTCTAGGATGATCCTCCTTCTACGCTTGAATACCTCTGCCGCAAAGTGCTGTAGTGCACCTAAGTTCCTTTTGGAATGGACCAGGAGTTCTACTTGGTCAGGAGAAAATCCCGAAATTGCTGCCTGCAGTTGTTATCTATGGTCCTCGTAGATAATACATTCAAAGAGTAGATGTCCCCAACTCTCGACAGACCCACAGAAACAGATATCGGTATTTAGTAGACCTAGTTGGTGGAGTTTCTGGTTGAGAGATCCATGTCCAGTGACCAGAAAGTAGGTTTCCATGCTGATTGAGAACCACTTGTTGACCGCTTTGCTGGTTGCGAATGTGATATCCGGTATAAATGTTCTCGTAACAACACCTTTTGTGGTCGTGTCCCATCTGGTCTGCCAGAAATTGATTAGCTCGTTATAGCAACGAGCTCTTTCCTGTTTGGTATCACTGTCCAGGTTGAGTTCAATATCCAGTATTTCAGTTGGGATTCTTTTCTTCAGGCGGTAGGCAAGTTCTCTATAGATAAGGAATAGATCCAGGGGAATGTTTCCAGATATTACTTGCAATGCTGCAGTTGACACAGTTCTACAAGCGCGACGGGTAGCAAGAATAATGCTTCTCTGGATGGAGTTAAGCTTCTGTTTGATTTTGCAATTGGTCGCTCGGTGAAACCACGCTCCTGCAGCATAGGTAGCGATAGGTAAGAAAACAGCTTTATAGTATAACTGTAAGGTATGTTTAGAGAGACCCCAGTCGCTTCTGGAGATTCTGATAATTGAGGCAGAGAATATTCTGATTTTGGCATATAAGTGTTGCAAGTGTGGTAAGATGGATAGCCGGTGATCAATAACGACCCCAAGAACCCTGGTCTGTGTCACCAGGGGGAGCCGTATTCCGTTTATCTTGACCTGAGGGGGCCGCCGAAGATCCAGTTTAGTTTTAAAATTCGTCATATTTGTCTTGTGAGGATTGATGTGCAGTTTGTTAGTCTTAGCCCAGTTGGTAAGGTTAGTTAGTACTAGGTTAGCAGTATATCACGATAGGTTAGCACGATAGTCTTTTTCCAGAGCAAGTCTTGAGTGTCCGGAGACAACAATGGTAAGGTCATCAGCAAATGCAATGACTTTGGTGCGTTCAAATGATCTGCTCAGCCAATCTTGTAAAACTACATTCCAGACCAGGGGTTCTAGGACAGATCCTTGGGGGCAGCCCCTAAAGACTGGTCTGGTGACATGCCGATGCTTTGTTTTCACCATAACTGACCTTTCAGAAAAGTAGTTTCTAGTTAGCCAGTAGAGTTGTGAGAAGCAGTTGTCTGATCGGAGACGCTCCAGTGCACTCTCCCACCAAACTTTGTCAAATGCACCCTCAAAGTCAACACAAACAGCAAGCTCATACTTTGACTTAGATGTTTCTAGATGAAGAACCAGGTCGAAGAGGGCATCTTCGCAGGAGCGGCCAGGCGTGAAACCGTATTGTGCTAAGGAAATAAGATCTTGTGATTGGAATAAGTCGACAATCCTCAGGGCCATGAGGCGTTCCAGGATTTTGCCTAGGTTGGCCAAAAAAGTAATTGGCCTAAAGGATCTTGGCTCCATTGGTGGCTTGTTTGGTTTAGGTATAAGGCGGAGGAGTGCTTCCTTCCAGTATTTTGGAAATTTTGACTCCAGGAGGCATTTGTTAAACAGGAGTAGCAGTAGGTTGCGTTTTAATTTATAGAATCTTTGTATAAACATGTACTCAAACAAGTCGGGGCCCGGACATTTTTTTTTGGATTAATTTTCATCATAGCTGTTTCAAGTTCTTGTGGGGTAAAAGGATTAGTACTGTTGGATGCTATATAGTTAGCATTGTTTCTTCTGATTGTCATATGTTCTGGCATATCTGCTGATACTTCATCTGGGGGAAAAGCTTATCTAGTATCTCGTTGACTGAGCCTTCCCAGTTGGTGGTTTCCCTCATAGCAGTGGTAACCGATCCATAGATTTCTGGGACAAAGGTTTTGTCCCTCGTGATTTTGTACAGGAGGCCCTATGGGTTAGTATTACCTGAGTCTCTGACAAATCCAGTCCAGGTTTCTCTTTTGCGAGCAGCAATAGCCTTGGTGTATTCATTCTTCTTTGTCAAGTAGGCAGTGTGAAGACGTTCAACATCAGGGGGAGGCCAGTCTCTATGGCGTTGATATTCCCTCCTAGCACTGTGGGTGTCTTTCCTGAGTTTGTTAGCTGTCCACCAGGCACAGGGTCTTAGCACGATAGTCTTTTTCCTAGCAGACTTGTACGCTGCTTTTGATAAAGATTTCTGAATCTTATGTCCTAGGTCAACTGCTGAGATGTGCTCCAGGCCCTGGATGTTTGAATCAGGGAAGTCATTCTGGATGGTATCATCAAAAGCGGTCCAGTGAACTGTTTTCGTGGAGAACCTAACAAAGTCCGGGGTCCGGTTCATGAATGTTGAGTTTTTCAAGTTCAGGCAGAGGTTGAATAGGATCACCCTATGGTCACTGAGTGTCCAGTCTGGAATGACAGTCCATTCGCTGATTGCTGTCCTGAGATCCTTGGTCGAGACTGTAATGTCAATGTTGGACTGACCTGTCTGGCTGGGCTGATTGTGTACAGTAAGAATACTAGACAGGATCAAGTCTTCCAGGAGAAGTCCTCGAGGGTCCGAAGCCGGGGAGTGCCAGAGTGGGGATTTTGCATTAACATCTGACGTGATGACGATAGCTTTAGAGCCAAGTTTTTTTAGAGCCAAGAAAGTCCAATGCGTGCTCAATATAGTGGAGTGACTCTTCAATATCCATAGATGGTGGGCAGTATAGAGATATTAGATAGAATGAGTGTGAGTAGAATGTTATCTGAATACAGGTTGCAAATTTTGTGCATAATTCATGGATCACCAGTACATCAAGTTTTCTATTAAGCACCACAATACAGGATGATTTTGAGTTCTTTGTAGCAGAGTGGATGACTTTTACATGTATGGAGTATCCCACAATCTTATCACTGTTGGACATTGGAGTTCTGGAGACATAGGGCTCTTGGATGGAGATTATATCTATTGCATGTTCTTCTGCTGCTCTTCTAATTTCGTCAGAAACTGCCCGAGACCGGTGACCATTTATTTGCATTATTCTAAGTTTTGTAAAGGGATTCTTGTTCCTAGAGTTTACTGAGGCTGAATATATTGGGAGTGGTTGTGGTGGCCTATCATTGTCTGACTCTTTCTGTAGGAGGGTTAGAACAGGTTCATCCATCAGCGGTCCTTAGTCTTGCCAGGTTGAGGGCTCTTTGATATTCTGGGCAGGCTGCATCTCTGACCGAGTGGCCATGCTCTTTCTTTCTCCTTTTGCAATTAGCACAGCAAGGACTTTCATCCCTGTGTGAGCATTCAGCAAGCACTTGTCCACTGCGGGCACAGTGTCCACATGTAGGAGAGGAGTGGGTGCAATGCTGTGCTGTATGCCCAAAGCCAAGACACAAGAAACACTTTGTTAGTACAGTGAAGGGTCTGAATCGGTGAGCACTACAGCCTAGGAAGATTCTGTCATGGGACATGATGTACTTGAAGAGTCTGGGGGACACTGTAATGATGCGGTGTGATGCCTCAGATGAGCGAGCCTTCATAGAGAACCTGTACCCCGTCTCTTGTTTAATCTCTTCAAAAGAGATGTCAAACTTGTCAAGGTTTTTGTTAAACAAGTCCTCCAGTAGTTCTGTATCAGAGATGGTATTGGGCACATCATAAACAAGGACTGATGGATCGGTACGTTTAGGCGGGTTGCTGGACAGGCCAGCTGCCTGCAGAGCAGGTGCCATTGAGATTGAGGTCAGATCTTCCTTGTTGGTGGCTTCAAGGATGACTCCTCGATTGCGAATGACAGGTAGCGATTTAACTTTTAGTGTTTTAAAGTCTTTCTTTAGGGTGGTTTGGACCAAATCTTTGACCTCCTTGCTGACTGATGGGGGATGGGTGTGCTGACCCCACAACAGAAGCACAGGATTTTAATGGAGGTCCACTTTGTTTCTCTTTTATCATCTTCACAGGCTCTGGGCCCTCACTTAAGGGCAAGGGTAGCTTGGAGATGGTACCAAGGACCTGCTCCACAATAGCCGTATGGGAGGAAAGTTCCTCATTAGCAGTCTTGAGCTTAGCATTTTGAATAAGCAGGGATGTGGCTATTGACACTAAGTTGTCCCACATCTCCTGAATGGAGTTAGCAGCAGATCTGGTGAATCTGTTTGTTTCCTGGTTCAGAAAGTTTGCCCGGCCCCTATGTAGCATGGAGATGACCTGGTGGAGTGAGGCTGCATCATTGGAGTCCAGCCCAGGGACTGAAGCAGTATCAGGAATAGCAAGTCTACTAGAAGCTGGAAGGCCTGAAGCAGTATCAGGAATAGTAAGTCTACTAGAAGCTGGAAGGCCTGAAGCAGTATCAGGAATAGCAAGACTACTAGAAGCTGGAAGGTCTGAAGCAATCAGTTGATCCAGGGCAGAGGGAAGAAGAGGAGCTCCAGGTGCTGTGGCAGAAGTTTCTGGAGCAGAAGATGGGGTGAGAATGTGAGCAACTGGTGAGGCCAGGATCGGATGTGATGACGCAACTTGGGAGGCTCTCCCTGTTTCAGCTAGTGATGAATTTGTGGCCATAGTGGCAGTTGGAGCTGTCAGAGTTTGAGTGCTCTGATTGGGGTCTGAGGACTGCTTGATTAGATGATTGGGTGGGGAAACTGGATAGAGGGCTTGAAGATGGGGAACAGTGGCTGCTGAGGCAAGAGATTCCAAAATGGAGGCAGCAACAGGGGTTGAAATGCTAAAGTTTAGCTCAGCTCTGGGAGACTGGGGTGGATCAGCAGTAAGGATCCTGCTGTTTTTATCTTCTGGAGACAGGTTGTTGGAAGAGGAGAGAGGATGGGCCTGGGACCTTCTCTTGGTCTTAATCTTCTTCCTCCTTGGTTTACCTCCTGACTTAGGTGAGAGGAGGTACTCAGGGTCATATGGCTCTTCCAATTTAGAGCTTGATTCATCCTGGGAGCTCATTACTAAGCGTTTTGCCCAGTTGGGTTGAAACTTTGAACTTACAGTGAGATGTCTGATAATTATTGGGTTCTCCTGATTTCCGTTGAAGGCAGGTGACTTTTCCTGAAAACCTAAGTTCAAACTATTGTCACTGGGGTATGCTGCCAAATTACTTGATTTGCATAAAGAACCCCGATGAAGCATATTCTTTAGCGGCCACATAGTACTTACCCTTAGTTTCCATATTAATCAAAGTCATTATAAAAGGTTCAAAGCTAAATCTTTTATCAATGATCTCTATTAATAATCATTAACTATGACGCCACCAATGAATCTCCTAACGAAGTTAATTTATTAATTACAAACAATTATAAGCCCAACCGTGGAATAAGTGACTAGCTTCGGACAGGCTAAGCCAGCCAATCCAGACCAGGTCTTGTGATCACGTGATCAGCAGTTCCAGACAACGGCCTTTGTTCTCAACAAATGAGGAAGAAGCAATGGCCACCTCCAGGTAACATAATTATTGAAAACATGGCAGCCTTGTCATAACCAGAGATTCTTAGCACCCTCTGCTTCCACTCTGATCCTCTCGCTGCCGTAAGAGTGTGAGTAAAAGCCGCTGGGGACTGAGGGCCATTTGTTTCGTGGTGCTGTCATATGCTGGAGGATTTCGTCTTTTCCTCTTTACGCTGACCAGGCATCTTGAAGGGAACCGCTCTACAGGTTTGTTGCCACCTAAGTGACGTAACAGGGCTTACCATCGAGAATGTGCGCATGAGTGGACTTTAGGGAGGCAGGCCAGGGCTGACGTACACAGTTGCAAAAGTCAGAGTGGGTGGGAAGGTTGAAGACTGGAGAGGATAAGCAGAAGTATGGAGACATTTTTTTTTTTTTTAGGTATTAAATATGTTGAGGGTCTGATGGCACCTGGGATTTCTCCCATCTCCGCGTATGTTCTCTGCATCGGCCAAGCCAGAGATTTAAAAGTGTGTGGGATATGTACTATGTAGTATGTTGTGCCCATTGTTAATTCGGCCTGTTAGCCGCCGGGCCCCACCAGGGGCCCGGCGGCTAACAGGACGTTACCAATACCAGCCACGGCCAGGTGTTACCAGTGATTGAATCAGTACTCTGGCAGGTCCTGCCACCCACTTTCTTGGGATTTCAGTGGCTAGGACCAAAATAAATAAAATAAAAATTAGAAAAATAAATAGTTGCAAGGTTGTTTTATTGCGAATTTGGGGTTTTGCTTTAGGAGCACTGTTTGGTGTTTTACACTGAAGGTTTTGATAAAGCCTAATTGGGTAGGACAAGAATTTTGGTGTGGCTTAAAATTTTGATGTAGGGCTAATTGTTGTGTGAGATCACAGATTTGGGTGGGGAGGCAGAAGGCTGGAGGTAAATAGGAAGCAGAGGGATCGATAGGGAAGGTGAACCCCCGTTTTTCAGTGGGGCATGCCCATGCCTCACCAGAGGGAAATAGGTTTGGCAAGGGGGAAGGGAGCGCGTGTCTCTTCCTCCGCCAGGGATTAGGCTTTTAAAGAAATCTCGCAGGTGCAAGATTTGATAGCCAGATGGCACTCTAGTTCTGATGTCATTCCAGTTTTCATCATTTTCAGGAACTTCGTTGTGGCGCATTTGTATCAAGTCCGAGATGATCGGCCGCAGAATTCTTGCTTTGGTCTCTCCCAGGAGGCATAGCCCTGCTTAGGTCTCTTCAGGCTCAAATTGCATATTAGCATTAGCATTAGCATTAGTAGAGGCATTTGATGCAAGAAAGCAAGCTTATGCAGCATCAGCCAAAAAAAAAAAAAAGAAAGTAACATAAATAAAAATAACCACTTCCACTTCACCCCTCTGTTCGTTCGAAATACCTGTCCAGCTGAGCCTTAAACTTATTTAGGCTATCAACTTCCACGACAAGGGATGGAAGTCTGTTCCACTTACCAACCACCCGCTGGCTAAAGGCAAATTTCCGCACATCTATCCTACATCTGTCTTTCCTCAATTTGAATTTATGCCCTCTCAGGTGATTATTCTGAGCAAGAGGAATAATCCCATCAGCATTGAGCATGCTCAAACCATTCAAGGCTTCCTCTATCGGATCACCTCGCTGGTGCCTAGTTTCCAGACACTGTAATTCGCAAAACTTAAGCCTTTCTTCGTAAGAGCACCGCTTTGTCCCATTCACCAATCTAGTTGCCCTTCTCTGTACTCGTTCCAGCAGCTCTACATCCTTCCTGAAATGAGGCCTCCAGGCCTGTATACAGTACTCTAGGCCTGACCATTGCTTTATACAAGGGAATAATCACCTCCTTATCCCTGCTAGAAAAATTCCTATATATCATTGACAATACACCATGAGCTACTCTTGCAGCCCGTCTGCACTGCTCAGAGAACTTCATATCTGCCTGCACAACCACCCCCAGGTCCCTTTCATTCTCTACCACTGTCAGTGTAGTACCACAGAGTTGATACGTTGCTGTGGGGTTGCTGTTTCCCATATGTAGTACTTTACATTTGTCAATGTTAAACTTCATTTGCCACCTCGAAGCCCATCTGCTCAACCTTTCCAAATCCTGTTGCAGTAGCATAGTGTCAGTAGTGTCCTTAACAACCCTGCCAACCTTCGTATCGTCTGCAAACTTGGACATTAAGCCTGATATACCATCATCAATATCATTTATAAATACAGAAAACATTAAAGAACCCAATACTGAACCCTGAGGGACTCCACTAATAACATTAGTCCACGATGAGCAGTGTCCATTGATTACTACTCTCTGTCTTCTCCCCCTCAACCACCCCTTTATCCATAGCAGCAATTTGCCTCCAATGCCACACTGCTCCAATTTGTGCAGCAGTCTTCCATGTGCAACAGTATCAAAAGCCTTTCTAAGATCCAAGTATATAATATCAAAGTTATTCCCTGCATCCAGTTCTTTTGTGACTGCATCATAGTATACAATCAAATTGGTCAGGCAAGACTTACCCTTAACAAAACCATGCTGTGTCCTAGCTATAACTGAAGTCTTGTCTAGATGATCCTGCAGTGCTTCTTTAACCAGAGTCTCCATTAATTTTCCGGGAACAGAAGTTAAACTCACAGGTCTATAATTACTTGTGTCAGCCTTTGATCCCCCTTTGTGAATTGGGGTCACATTTGCACATCTCCAGTCCATGGGTACCTCCCCTGAGTCCAAGGAAGCTCTCATAATTATGGCTAAGGGTTTGCTTACTTCCTTTGCTGCCTCCTTTAATATAACTGGATAGATCCCATCCACCCCAGGTGCCTTTCTTGTGTTTATCTTCAACAATTTCTCCTCCACTTTGCTCTCAGTTATTACAAGATTCTCTAGCTTACTGCTAGAGTTGAATACACCTCTGACATTCCCCTCGCTGAATAACTCCTCATGTGTGAATGTCGATGAAAAATATTCATTTAGTTTGTTATCTACCTGAGCAGGGTCATCTACAGTTGACCCATCGATCTCAAGTGGACCAATCTGATTCATCCCCTTCCTTCTAGAATTTACATAAGTAAAGAACTCTTTGCTGTTTTTCTTCGCATCCCTTGCCAAGGATCTCTCGTAATCTGCCTTCGCCTGCGTAACCTCCTTTGTAACTTGGTTACAGATCAACTTGTATCTATCATAGGCGTCTGTGTCACGTGTTAATTTGTATGTATCCCATGCATTTTTCTTCTCTGCCATATGCGTCATTAGTTCATCTGACATCCATTTAGGCCTAAACCTTGAACAATATTTCTTAGTTGGTATGTAAAGCATAGTAGCTTCCGAGATAAGTTCTTTGAATGCTTCCCATTTTGAATTTGCTGTTGGCAATATCATCAGTTGATCCCACTGTATAGAATTTAAATACTGTCTCAGTCCATTGTAGTCGTCTTTACGAAAGCAATACCCCTTCCCTTTACCCCTAATGGTAGTTACCTCTTTGAGTAACTCCCACTTCAGCACACTGTGATCACTGCCACCTAGTGGTTCATTTATCTGCAGATTCTTAATGCATGAAGAATCACTACTGATAATCAAATCAAGAGTATTACTCCCTCTAGTTGCCTCCCGAACATGCTGATGTAGAAAACAATCATCCAATAAATCCACAAAAGCCCTGCTAGTGTGTGAGTGACCAGCCCCCAAATTCCAGTCAATATCTGGGAAATTAAAATCTCCCATTATAAGACTCTCTGATTTACTGGCCCACTCTATTTCTCCGAACAGTTTCTTATTATACTCATCAGAGTCATTAGGCCTATAGCACACTCCTACTCTCAATTTTGATCTCCCAATGCTTATGTCACACCAAACTGACCTGACACTGCCCTGTCCATCAATGTCGAATGGCTTCACTTCCTTGGATTTTATGTGTTTTTTAACTAATAGCATAACCACTCCTCCCCTCCTGTCCCGTCTATTCTTTCTATACACATTGTACTCCCCAAATTCCAGTTCTGCATTCCTTATATCTGTTTGACACCACGTCTCTGAAATCCCCACAATATCTGCCTTTGATGTTTTGAGCAATACCTCAAATTCATCAAATTTATTTACTAAACTCCTAGCATTGGTGTACACGCAAGTATACATGCACCTGTTCTTTTTCTTAGCTACCCTAACACAACCCATGTGTTTACTTGTACCCCAATGATTCCCAGCAGTCTCTGAAATATCCTGCATCTTATTTTCCAGGCTGCGGCTCATTCCAATAGAAGCAGTGCAAGAATCACTTTCACTTCTGCCAGTGGCTACTGTTAATCTATTAGTCCTTGTATCCCCCCAATCTAGCAGTTTTCCGACCCGCCTAACACTGCCTCGATAGCATCAGCAAACATTCTTGCACCCTTTCTATTTAAGTGTATCCCATCCCTGTAGAAGCAGTCTCTCCTGCTAACAAGTACAGACCAGGCTGAAAAAAATTTTACCCCTTGAGCCCTGCACAATCTTTCCAGGGCCGAATTGATTGACAGGGCTCTCATCATATACTCCCTCCTATCGTGTCTGGGCAGAATTGCAGACACTTTCAATTTCAACCCTAATTCACGGCTTTTTTTTCATCAGTGACCTGTACTTGTCAAGTAATTCCGCCGGTCTCCTACTCTTAATATCGCTAGTGCCAACGTGTACAACTATATCACCTTTTGTGCCCTTAAAAGATGATATCCGCTCTACAACTTTTGCCCCTGGCACACATACCCTGGTCCTGTTCCACCTATCCTTTAAAAAGGATAGGTGGAACATAAAGAAATGTTTATTTCTTCATGCTGAAATTTTATTCTTTTGCTCTTGCTTTGACTCTTCTGTGTCTCTCCTTTATTTTTGATTCGTCCATGACATTTGGTTTGTGATATATCTATTAGGTGTTATTGTCCTCCGGAGGATCAGGTTTCATTGCGAAAATTGTTTTTCTTCTTGTGAATAATTGTATTGTGAAGTTAGTTAGTACTGTGTACTGTTCGTGTGTGTAAAATATTCGGGACTCTTGGTGGATTGGGTTATACTGAACTCTTACAATAAGATTTGCTCTTATATCTTCATAGTTGTCGCAGTCATGCATGACATGACTCCAAGTGTCTGGTTCTCCACATGGACAATTCCTATCTTCTATTATGCCCATTGTGTTTAGTTTATCTTTGAACGGGCCGTGGCTTGTTAATAAGTAGGTAGTGTTGAGGCCCGGGTAGATCCATGCTGGTGCTTTTGAGTACATTTTTGTTACTAGGGAAAGAAATTTGTGTGTTATTGCTCCTTTGGTGGTGTCATTTCATTTTGTCTGGCAAATGTGAGTTAGGTGTGCATCAATTATTTTTTGCTCCTGCTTCCAATCATTGGTAACATTGAGGGTTAAGCCGTTAGTTGTGATTGGTATTGCCTTTTTGTAATAAACTCGAAGGTGATACTTGTGCATATTACCATTCTGATATTCTCTGACAGAGATTTGGTAATTTGGAATCTCCTCTTTTCGATCTTCTCTGGCTTAAAATCTCTCTACCTCATTGTGTCAAATTCATCTTTTGTCTCTACCATTCTCTCAACTCCACTAAGCACTTGGAGCTCTTTGCCTTCCTCCCTTTGCAACTTGACTTTCCCAGTCCAACTCTACTAACAGTGAGGTAATTTTCCTTGGTGATTTTATGTTCCCAACTCCAGCTGGCTCTCGTTTTCTAGTCACACCGATATGGCTGGTCGAGATGCTGAAGCTTTTGCAATTTCTAATGACCTTGCACAGATTGTTCATTTAACTACAAGAATACCTGACTGTCCTAACAATGCAGCTAACACACTTGATCTTTTTTCACAAGTAACCCTTCTAAGTACACAGTCGGAGTGAGTTGTCCTTTAGGCACCTCAGATCACAACTTGGCGATTGTCTCTTCTCCAATGGAGCTTTCATCTCATGGCTATTCCGAACCTCGTATTATTTGGCATTAAAATAACGCAAAATGGGATAGATAACCTGCAAGACTTATTTTCTTTATTTCCTTGGTCAGACTACTGTTTCAAAATTTCTAATGTCAAAGTTTGCTCAGGTGGTGTCAATGAAATTATTCTTGTAGGAATGGAATCCTTTTTTCCACACTTCACTTTAAAATCTCGTCCTTTCTATTAAAATCTCGTCCCTTAGTTTTCTAATAAATGTGCTAAGGCTGTTCAAGAGAAGAACATTGCATATCGTAATTGGCTTGTTTCCAATTCTTCAGTTTCATTTTGTGCCTACACCAAAGCTCGCAACAATTGTAAAGCAGTTATTAATCAGTCCAAACTAGATTTTGAACAGGCTAAGAGTAGAAAACTTTCTTCTTGCCCTAATGGTAGCCAAGCATTGTGGTCTCTTGCCACAGCTATTGGCCATAACTTTTGCCCATCTCTGTCAAAAACAGATGGTTCTGTTGTCACTTCAGCCAAGGATAAAACTGACCTGGTAGCATCCCATTTGCCTTACGGACGCATCTGCACGAAGTTCCACTTGATGTAAACGGCGGACGAAAATTGACGAAAATATTGAGCGATCTTCCATTTAGTCAAGTATTACAACATGGATTTTTCAGGTTTGAAGAGTATCACAGATGAAGGTAAATATTACTTTATTAGGGTTACCCGTAAATGATTACATTAACCCGTATTCGTGTGTTCCCTGGTCGATTTGCCTGTTTTGCTGGACGAAAAAACCTCAGTTTCTGAGGGAAAAAACCTTGCTATCTACGCCTGAGACCGACTAACTCAGCCACGGAGTGAAAAGAGACCACTAAAGTTCCTCGCATCATCGACGGGATTCGAACCCGGGCCTTTTCCACCCGGTGTGGGGAGGACGATGACGATACCACTGTGCTACCCATGAAAGTAAGTAAATTAAGTCTGGAAAAAATAGCTTTTGTGATTGTATTAGACTATTTTTGCTCTTTTGAGAAGGTTTTTGCTCAGCGCGATCGCTACAGCTTCAGCGGTAGCGAGCCCACTGGCATAGCCACTGATTTGAGTACATCTCAAAAGTCCAAAAATTTTGATTATATTATACTTCAAACTGCTTGTGATAAGGTTATTTTGTATGGAAAAATATAATACTACTGACAGAATTAACTTATACTTAGTTTATAAGATTGTTTTCTTTGTCTACGGGCGTTTCCCGCCAAAACTGGAAAATGGCGATTTTTTATTTCTAGTGGGCCTACACTGGAAATAAGTACCTCAAACCACTACATAAAACGTCAGAAATTGTCTTATTGCTACCAAGTGAATTTAATGCATAAATTATGGCGGAAAAATCAAATAATGACAAAATTCTGGACGATGACTTAAAAGCCTCCTCTGAAAATGAAGCTAGAGTGCTCAGGGAGAAAGCCCCTGTTAATGAGGAAAATGGTAATGAACTGGATAGCTGGCCTCCGTATTAAGAAGTATTAAGAAGGGCAGGAAAGGAAAAAATCAAGAAACTATAGAAATTCCAGAGATGCAACAAAAGACAGAAGAAGAACTAAAACTAGACTACATAACAAATTTGACTGAGCCTATCAAACAGGCAAAGGAAAACAGAGTGTATCTAGAATATGCACAAGCAAACCAACAGGATTACTTCTGCAATTAGGCTGCAGATAGTGAACTGTTGGTCACTGCTTGAGCAGCGCCTGATTGAATTAAACACAGAGGACCAAGTGTTAAAATCAAAATTAGAGGTTACAACTGAAGAGCAAAACAACTATAAAACAATGAACACATTAACCCATGCCCAATGTGCAAAGTTTAACGGCAAACAGGACATAACTAAAGCAAAACAAATAGCTACTACGCAACCTAATATAAACAAGGAAAGGAACATTATTATTCTGAAAGCAAAAAGTGACTCTACCCATAAAACCAGTGAGGCAGTTAAGGACACAGTGGTAACAAAGTTGAGGCTTCATCTGAGAAAAATAAAGATAAACAACATGCGGAAAATCAGGAATAATGGAGTCCTCCTGATCGAGGTAGCAAGCAAATAAGATCTAAGAAAAATAGAAAACCATCCTGAGATGGAAAAACTGGGCTTGCTCCCTGAAAAACCAAAAGGGAAAAACCCTAATATTATAATCTTTGATGTACCTGTGTCATTAATAGAAAAAAGAATTCATGATGGATATCTACTTCAAAAACTTTAACAATGAAATGACAATAGATGAATTTGCTGCTGAAAAGAGCAACAAAAAACAAAAGGAATGGATAACTCAACATAATTGCAGAAATTACACCAAAAATTTGGAAGGTATTGCAGGGACAACAGAGAATCTATGCTGGCTGGGCCAGTCATAGATTAAAGAACACTTCCCTATCCAAAGTTGCTTTAACTGCCATAAATATGCCAGTTAAAATATGCCTGACTGCAATTTCTGGCAAAGGTCACTTTGCCAGAGACTGCAGTCAGAAAGAACCTGTTTGTGGTCACTGTGCAGTAACTGGCCATGATTGCAAAAATAAGTCTCAGCAGCCAAAATGTCCTACCTGCAAGGCAGCACGGCTGACTCACTATATACACATAGCATCACGGATGATGAATGCCCCAGTTATAAAAAAATGGCAAAACTTGTTCAATCTAGGACCAACTACGGGCCAGATTGAAAACGTAAATGTGACTAGGGCTGTAAATCTCGTCCAATTGAACTCAAAGAGCAAAAGCCATTGTAGATCAGATCAAATTCAAATTGGGAGAAAATAATATAGATATCTTGGTACTCCAGGAACCCAACACACATATGGGTAGGGTTCAGAGATACCCAAGAGGCTATAAAATAATAGAATACACTAGAATACACCTCAGGTGTCCCTTCTACAGCAATGGTAGTTAAAATACTGACCTTTCAGTCACAAAGTGGGTCACCTGTGCTACCCAGTGGGAGTGTGTGCCCATATCACCAGTGCTGTACGACAGTTTTACATTATTTCACTATATTCCAGACCAGGTGAAGATATAAATCCAACTATTGAATACCTACAAGAAGTCACAAACTTGCTACCTACTGCCAATATCATAGTGTGTGCTGATGTCAACTGCCGGTCAGCCTTATGGCATAGCCGTACGGAAGACAGAGCAGGCACACACACACAACGGCCAGATACTTTCAGACTATATAGTCACCTCGTCCTTTCAAGTGCTAAACCAACCAAATAACCTCCCAACTTTTAGCAGTACAATGTGGGAGAGTGGCATTTATGTTACTCTTGCCACCAATTCAATAGCTTATAAAATCACAGACTGGTGTGTCCAGCCAACCTGGACCACATCAGATCACAGAGCCATTTCCTTCAAACTAAACAGGCAATTACAAACAACCCAACACTCCCTGTTGGATATCAAAAGGTATAACATTAAAAAGGCAAACTGGCAGATTTTTGCAGCAGCTGAGCTGCAAAAACAGGAAAATGAGTGGTCTAGATCAGGCAACTGTAGCCCGGATGAGCAAACACTGACTATAACAAACATTTTAACAAAAACAGCAACCCTGTCTATCCCACGGAAAAAACCGAGGAAGCAGATTCCCTGGTGGTGCTCCGAACTGATTATACTCAGAAGTAGGGTACACCAGGCGAGGAGACATTTTCAAAGAGCCAGAACATCTTGGCCACAAACTGAGGTGGATGCTCTGAGAGCATCCACCTCAGTTTGTGGTGGGAAGTACTGGAAACAATAACCCTTGGGGAGTTGTCTACAGAATAGTGACCAACCACCTGCCAAGAGGAGATGTCTTAGAAACTACTGTCAAATCAGATGGAACCCGAACCCTGTGTTGGGTGGATTCTATAAATAACATCCTAGACAGTATCATATCATTCAGCCTGAAACTGAATAAAGCAAAGATAAAATACCGCCCTCTTGCAGCTGCAGGAGTGGGTACACATGATCAAAATATCACCTGAAAAAAACAAAAAAATACTTCTAAAAGGCAATTTGGACATAGGAAGACGTCCACAAATCAAAATTAACACAACCACTATAAAAATGGTAACAGAACTAAAATATCTTGGAGTGGTCTTTGATTCAAAATTAAATTTTTATCCCCATTTGATCTACTTGGCGAAGAAAGTGAGAAATTATGCAGGTATGATTGCCATGATCAGTCGAGCAGACTGGGGACTCAAAAGAAAGATCCTGGCAATCATATACCGTGCAATGTTCCTACCTGTTATCACCTATGGAGCCGGTGCGTGGTTCATCCGCTCGGTCATAGTAAGAAATAGGAATAAATTAGAATCGATACAAAGGACAATACTACTCACTATTATCAGAGCATGTCGCACAGTAAGCACACCTACACTACAGTTGCTGGACGGAACTCTCCCACTTTACCTGGAAGTAGCCAAAAGAGGCTTATATTATAGATTTAGAAAGGGAATACCCACAGAATTTCTGGGAATAGCCCTTGATACAACCAACACCTTCAATGATGAAAGAAAAAGAATAGCCGCAAAGCTCCATGAGCAATGGTAAACAAAGTGGGAGCAGGAAACCAGAGGCCTGCTTACCAAACGGTTTCTGCCACGGGTGTCAATGGTTAGCCCAAAGCCACCTAAGTGGTATGCCCCTGGACTTTTTACAACATTTATATTGACAGTTCACGGCTCCCTAAAGGCGAAACTAACCTCCCTAGGCCTGGCCGATGACCCAAACTGCACCTGTGGCGAAAGTGAAGACTGAGCACACATTCTATATGAATGTATAATACATATATATGACATCCCCAGAACAAAGCTAATAGCACATATTTGTCCCCTTCCCAGGGGAGAAGAACATCTGTTCATCGTAAAGAGCAAAATTATAAAGTTTTTACATCTTTCACACAGAAAGTATTCGAAATGCGCAGAGCAATCCAAAGAATGGAAATTCAGCCCCCCAGCAATTAAACAATAATCAATAGTAAAATTGCCCAAGTTTCCCAACACATCCAGACGATGACTTAAAAACTGTTAGGATAGCAGTATTCTGCGTCCTGACAGAAACCTGAGATAGCAAAACTCTCCAGGACTACCCTGCCATGTGTAGGAACCTGGGGCCCCCACACCAAATAACCACATTGGGGAGGGAGATGTACAGGCAGCCAGGGAAGCAGATTAACTGAAAAATATCAGTAAGCTAGTAGCAAGGGGATACAATGTAGAATGAATGAAAGAGAGTGAACTCGGAATTATGGTAAAAGGGAATAAATGGCAGTTTTGGTGAAAGAAAGAGTGACCTAGCATGAGGGAAAGAGAGAGTGAATGGGAATGAGTGGAAGAGCAAATGTAATTGGCCGAAAGAATACAAAGTTAAAAATAACTTACATTACTTTATATATACTGTACTAACAAACATTTACTAACCACATAAACACTGTCACTGCATTCTCTCCTGGCCTGCAAAAAAAAAAAAAAAAAAAACTTGTGGCTAGGCCTGCACCACAACTGAAGAATAACAGTAAGTTGAGGTGCCCAGAGAGTGCAGTGCAGAAAGTAAGAGTCGAATAAATGAGATGAGTGCTATAAGAATGAATAAAAGTGTAAGCGTGTGAGAAAAAGAACACAAACCATAAATGCTATACAGTTAAGCACATACTAACCCTAGTTTTAATTAGTATTTAAATTTACACTACACATCATTGCGTCCCCTCCTGGTGTCTGAGAAAAAGATGAATGAGTTGAGTGAAAAAAAAATATATATAAATATATGTATATAAAAAACTTGTAAAAAAATTATAAAATAGGAAAAAACTATTAAAAAATAATAATAAATAAATAAAACAAAGAATAATAAAAAAAAAAGAATGCAAATAGAGTGAGAATGCAAATTATGAATGAAGTAAATGTGTGTCTCTCCCATCCCCTCGCCTAGTGGGTTCTCCACTGCCAGCTAACATATCCCACCCCCGGAGCGGGATGAGCAGCTTCACCTTCATACCGGATTCGACACTGCTTGGACATGACACCGACGAAGACATTCTGCGGCTTTGTTGCCAACACGCCATTGGCGATCTGAGCTGGGTACTCTAACCTGGTTCCCTTTAAAACCCCATCCCCAGGCTGTGGAGGGAGGAGACGGATCTCTGTCTACTCTCCTCCCTGCCTATCCCCCATACTTCGCCTGGTGGGGCTCGTCTCCACTGACCTCTTTGGGGATGCCTACTCTATCGTCCCTACTCTTCTATCTGTTTTACCCCCAGTCTTTAGTCTCTCCCCCCACTAAATTGACTGAGTACACCCTTAACAATGCCGCCAAATTCTAATCAAGGTCTAAATTCTACCGGTTTCGTGTAAATCTCTAAGACAACCAACACTATTAGCTGTTATTTAGCGTATAGCCTCACATGTCCAAATTTAATAACATCAAAATTTTGCCCGATCTATTAGGCCTTTAACACATCTTTTTAGCGTTAAACCCCAACCAGCGATTTCCTAACAGCAATCCCATTAAGCATTAATATCAAACGCATACATTTTTTTTTTTTAGGTCCTAGCCACTGAAACCCCAGGAAACTAGGTGGTAGGACCAACAAGAGCAATTTGTTGTGATACTGGATACACCCGACTAGCCTCCACGTGGCAAGGTATGGGCAACGTCGGGCACCTAGGGGCCTGGCGGCCAATAAGCCGGGCAAACAATGGGCACAACATATCACACTGCACAGACACGGCCCACACACTTTCAAGTCTCTGGCTTGACAGTGTACTGTCCTCGATACAGCGAAACACACGCGGAGATGGGAGAAATCCCAGGTGCCGTCTGACACGAATTTACCTTGTCAGCACTGTGTTCCGGCGGAAGATAGATAAGGCAGACTTCGATTTCTTGAGCCTTCCTCCTGAAAGACGCGGATATGGCTTCAAAGTTTTCAGACTGACTTGGTTTAATTCTTATAGGATGTAAACTTTCATGATAAAGGATTACAACTCCTCCACCCCGCTTATCTATTCTGTTGTTTCCAATAAATGTGTAACTGGAGGATTGTACCAGCAGATCCAGTTGCCTGTTATAATTTAGCCAAGTCTCCACTATACACATAAAGTGATATTCTTCAAGGAATAGGCAAGTCTGCAATGTGTTCAGTTTGTTTACAACACTTCTAACTTTCTGAATAAAAAAGCAAATGATCTGGCATTCTGTTGCTTTAGTGGCTAAATAGGTTGATGCGTACTATTGGTTCTCTGCACGTATGCGGTTTCTTTTCTCGATATCTTTTAACTAGTGCACCCACAGGCCAGTTGTTGTCTACAAGGATTAAATTTAGGTCATCAGGGGAGCATGTGAGCAAAAATGACGCATAAGAAGGATGCCTTGTTTTCAGCTGTCTTACTTCTGTGTAGACTTCGAATCCTTGAGCAAACATGGCCTTTATGTCATTCGTTTGCGTGTTCGGGGCAAGACTAGTAACAAAGACTTTCTCTCGGGTTCTGACAGCTGTAATATTGAACCTCCTTGCCAATTGGCCATCTGTTGGGAGGTTTGTATGCGATGAATCCGTCCTCGTTGCACAAGATGGCTCAGCGGCCCCCGTAACCGACGAAACTTGGTATGCGAGTCAGAGCTACCCAAAGAAAAGTAGAATGATATGCATGGATTGTACAGGAGGACAGAAAGCATTGAAAATCACAAACAGAAGACAAGAAAAGAATCGAATTCGGGGGAAAACATATCAGAACGAATTGCAAAACTACAAGACAGCCAAATAATATGTGAATTTCAAGCCCAGCCGGGAACTGTCTGTTTGCAGCAGGACCTCGCAAGCAATAGCACCAAATCCAGTGAAACTTTAGGGGCAGCACAAGGAAATGGCTCCACACATTCCACTAGGAAAAGTCGAAACCAAAATAAAGAAGTCTCAGAAATATTAGGACAACAGGAATCAACTGAAATGATTGGGGCATGCATGTATTCCAAGAGTACGAACGCCAGAGTTACATCTTCCCCCTCAAATCATGTTCCTGCAAACCCACTCACTTATGCGCACATCACTATGCTACCTAAAAAGCATAACACTTTTGAGGGTAGAAAAACCCGCCCATCCCAAAATTTCATGCCTACTCTCGCCGAGGACAGCCGACGACGTAATTCAGTTCACAGAGAAAGTATTAACGTGTCTTCCTGTAACACACCTGAAACAAACAAACGGTTTTCTGAAATGTACATTACTTCCGTTGCAACCAGAGAGCAAATTTTTGTATCAAGGCTGGGACCCACAACACAGTCCAGACACATTAAAGCCATGTGTGAGGGCGAACATGGGATAACTGTGGAAGTAAAGCAAGTGAAAACACGACACCCAACTTACTCCTCCTTTATAATCTCTTGTCCACCAGATAAAGCAACTCGCCTACAAGACGTAAGCGCCTGGCCAGTAGGTACCTTAGTCAAGCCCCACAGAGACAGATGGGCCAGACCACTGGTTAAAAATGATGCAAGGAATCGGGCTCAATAGCAATCAAAAAAACTACCCCCAGATGGGGATGCAGAACATCACATCCACCTGTTTGTACAAAACGTGAGGAGCATCTCAAATAAGCTCCACACCCTACAAACGATGATGATGTACGAGGACCTGGATTTCATTTGCCTAATCGAAACCTGGTTGGGAAATGGAAAACAGTTAGATCGGCTAACTGCGGCAGCAAACTGCAAATGTGTGGGAGCCGGAAGAACAGATAGGCGAGGAGGGGGAGTTATAATTTGCTATCAAAATAAATACCAGCCTATAAGAGAACGAAAAACCAATTCAAATAATTTTGAAGGGATTTGCGTTACCTTTTCAAAAGAGCACGTGAAAATACAGTTATGCATCATATACCTCCCACCTGAGCACACAAAGGAGACAAGAAATGAACTCTATGCTTGGCTTGCTGCAAATCTAAAGCCATCAATCGACACAATAATAGCGGGAGATTTTAATTTACCTCTTCCGAAACACAGGGAGGCCAAGAAAGAGCTGGCTGCAACATTGGGTGCATTGCACTTAACGCAGCTTCCGACACCAGTGACAAGGGGAATGCAGCAACTTGACCTGTTGTATCATAGTTCCTTAGACATAAGGCTAGCGCAAAACTGCATAAAATTTAAGTCGGACCACAATCCCATTGAAATAGAAGCAGCACTGAAGATACACAAATACATTCAGGGTAACCACACGAACTGGGAAAAGCAAAGTAAGTATCTTTTCTCCGTATATCCTGAAAGAGGCCTCTGAGGTCGGGAAAACTTATGTCTAAGAATATATAAATTCATACACCGACCATTGAATAAAATTTAATATGACTACAATCTTTACACACAAAAAAATATTTACAATAAACTATTACGAAATGCTAAAAACTGTAATAAAAGATCATTTACAATAAAATTTGCTAAAATATAAAACATTAAAAGCGCTAAAAATCTGAAGCTTTCGGGAGCGTCAGCTCCCTTCTTCAACAGTGATATGACTTCCTGCAACATCTCCTTAAGTAGCAGGCTCACGGTACCTCCACACGTGGTATTTCTCCACGTGGTTCAATCGGCACATGGTCAGAACTGGAAGCGGAAATGTCTCGGGAACGTGGCAAAGAAAATCGTTCATCCGACCTTAATATAACTGTTTCAAAGATAGGATTAATACGTATACCTCTATCTCTATTCATTGTATTCCTAATGGATGAACTAATCCGTAAACCCTCGAGCCATTTACGCTCCCAGTATCCATGTGCACGATCCAAAATAATAGCGTCCTCCGGGGAGATTTGATGCTGCTTCTCCCAAAAATGTTCGGCCACAGCAGACTTGTTGTATTCAGCGGTTCTTATGGCATTTAAATGTTCCCCCAGACGATCCCTGAGCCGTCGTTTTGTTTCCCCCACATAACACTCCCCACAATCCGGGCATTCTATTCTGTAAACCACTCCACTACTAAGATCTTTTGGTACGCGGTCTTTGACCTGAGACACAGCTGTGCACAGCCTCCGCCCAGGAAGCTGTACACAGCGTGTCCCATAACCCCGTAAAATTCTTGCTAGATGTTCAGTAAGGCCGGATAGTAGGGGATGTATGCGGTGGCTACCGGAACGAACGACTCCCTACGTTCGGACACTCCTCTACTATATCTATCCAGGATCCTCTGGGGGTATCCGCACTTTCTAAGTTCTGCCGTGACACGATTAATTTCTTTTTCTTTATCCTCAGAAGTGGTACAGTGTGATCTTACTCTGTCAAATAAAGCTTTTGCAACACTATTCTTATATTGTCCAGCTTGTGCTGAATTGAAATGGGTGTATTGACCTCTACACATGGGTTTTTTAAAAACTGACGTCTTAAGTCTAAAACCCACCCTGGAGATCAATACATCCAAAAATGACAGGGTACCACCCGTTTCCACCTCTGAGGTAAATTGTATAAATTGGGAGAAGCTAACCTTCTGACCATCTGCCGATTGAACCACGTGTGGAGGTACGGTGAGCCTGCTACTTAAGGAGATGTTGCAGGAAGTCATATTACTGTTGAAGAAGGGAGCTGACGCTCCCGAAAGCTTCAGATTTTTAGCGCTTTTAATGTTTTATATTTTAGCAAATTTTATTGTAAATGATAACATGAAGATCTCAGATTTACTAGACGACAAATTGGCATGTATTTAGGTAATATTGGTAGCAATGTTTCTTCTAGACACCTAGCTCTTATTAGAAGGTTAGTCTCGGATAAAGTTGTTAGGGTAGCAGAGTCATATAGACAAAGACAAATTATGAAGTTTAATAGGTTGGTGAGTGAAAATGTGGTACAGCGATATGATAATAGCACCCATTTTATACATAATTTGAGTAATAGACAGTTCACGAAAGAACAGGAGGCAGTCCTTAGTTTAGGCCCCAAGTTCACTCTGGTGTCTTCGAAACCCCCCATTGCGGAGATAGCAATGGGTATTGAACGGGCCATTAATAAGTTTCCTGAGCCTTTAGCTAATGAAATCCGGGTGAAGTCAGCTGCAGTGTTGAGTCAGGTGAGGAAGGCACCCCCGAATCTCAGCCTTAGTCAAAAGAGAGCTCTAGAGGAATTGAGAAGAGACAAAGGAATAGTTGTTTTACCAGCAGATAAAGGGAGATCAACGGTGGTCCTGAATACAGAAGATTATAATAAGAAGGCATTGGATCTTCTGCAAGATAATAACACTTATAAGGTGATCCAGAGGAACCCGTTGGTGGGGCTGGAACGGCGAGTCAATAAACTGATACAATCCTGGTTGAACACGGAGAAGATTTCCAAGGAGACTTACTGGTCATTACACACTACAGGTAGTCAACTCCCGCGATTCTACGGACTGCCAAAAATTCATAAGGCAGAAGTGCCCTTGAGACCTATAGTTTCATTTATAGGGAGTCCTTCCTATGCGCTATCAGGGTACTTGTCTAAATTAATTGCACCCATAGTGGGGCAGTCCGAATATGTTGTTAAAGACAGTAGAGAGTTTGTGAATTTTGTGGGGAATTTGACTATAAATGATGATTAGAGCATGATCTCTTTTGACGTTATATCTTTATTTACATGTATTCCTATTAGTCATGCAGTATATTGTGTAAAAAATGGCATTGACCAGGGATGCCTCCCTTGGTAATAGATCACTTCTCGGTGTGGAAGACATTTGCACCGGGGTAGAATTATGTCTAGCTAGTACTACCATGCTGTTTCAAGGAACTATGTATAAGCAGGTTCGCGGTACTGCCATGGGTTCACCCATTAGTGCCACCGTGGCCAATCTGGCCATGGAGGAGTTGGAAAGTAGGGTTTTTAGTGGGTGTTCGTTTCCTATTAGGAATTGGAGAAGATATGTTGATGATACCTTTGCCCTGGTCCAGAAGGGGAGGGAGGATGATGCCGTTTGCTGGCTTAATAGCTTCTCCCAATTTATACAATTTACCTCAGAGGTGGAAACGGGTGGTACCCTGTCATTTTTGGATGTATTGATCTCCAGGGTGGGTTTTAGACTTAAGACGTCAGTTTTTAAAAAACCCATGTGTAGAGGTCAATACACCCATTTCAATTCAGCACAAGCTGGACAATATAAGAATAGTGTTGCAAAAGCTTTATTTGACAGAGTAAGATCACACTGTACCACTTCTGAGGATAAAGAAAAAGAAATTAATCGTGTCACGGCAGAACTTAGAAAGTGCGGATACCCCCAGAGGATCCTGGATAGATATAGTAGAGGAGTGTCCGAACGTAGGGAGTCGTTCGTTCCGGTAGCCACCGCATACATCCCCTACTATCCGGCCTTACTGAACATCTAGCAAGAATTTTACGGGGTTATGGGACACGCTGTGTACAGCTTCCTGGGCGGAGGCTGTGCACAGCTGTGTCTCAGGTCAAAGACCGCGTACCAAAAGATCTTAGTAGTGGAGTGGTTTACAGAATAGAATTCCCGGATTGTGGGGAGTGTTATGTGGGGGAAACAAAACGACGGCTCAGGGATCGTCTGGGGGAACATTTAAATGCCATAAGAACCGCTGAATACAACAAGTCTGCTGTGGCCGAACATTTTTGGGAGAAGCAGCATCAAATCTCCCCGGAGGACGCTATTATTTTGGATCGTGCACATGGATACTGGGAGCGTAAATGGCTCGAGGGTTTACGGATTAATTCATCCAGTAGGAATACAATGAATAGAGATAGAGGTATACGTATTAATCCTATCTTTGAAACAGTTATATTAAGGTCGGATGAACGATTTTCTTTGCCACGTTCCCGAGGCATTTCCGCTTCCAGTTCTGACCATGTGCCGATTGAACCACGTGGAGAAATACCACGTGTGGAGGTACCGTGAGCCTGCTACTTAAGGAGATGTTGCAGGAAGTCATATCACTGTTGAAGAAGGGAGCTTACGCTCCCGAAAGCTTCAGATTTTTAGCGCTTTTAATGTTTTATATTTTAGCAAATTTTATTGTAAATGATCTTTTATTACAGTTTTTAGCATTCCGTAATAGTTTATTGTAAATATTTTTTTTGTGTAAAGATTGTAGTCATATTAAATTTTATTCAATGGTCGGTGTATGAATTTATATATTCTTAGACATCTTTTCTCCGTGAAGTATATTAATGCAGAGGTCATTCTCAGTCACCTGACTAGTTACAACTGGAATGACCTGCAAGAAAAGCCAGTAGACGAAGCTTTAGAAATGATCACTAAAAAGCTATACCAAACAGCATTGGAAGGAGCAGCAAAAGAAATCAAAATATCTGAGAGAACAAAAGAATGGTTTAACTCACAACTGAAAGCAAGTTTCCTCAGGAAGCAAAAACTGTATAGAAAATGGCAAAGAACGGGTCATCCTGCCGATCACATTCGTTATAAGAAAGAAAGAGCATATTTCATCAAAGAAAAACGACAGGCACACTGCAGTGTTGTTCATAATGAACTAAAAAGAGCAAAACGAATTACTAGCAATAGAAATAGCACAGAGAATATGACTGAATGCATTTTCAAGGAATGGGCTAATAACACTTTTAGTAACCTGCATGGACTGAATCACATTGAGAACACTGATAATGGTAACAAAATTTTGGAATTCCTGAAAGATTTAAACAAGCGAAACTATTCGGCAAGAGAGGAACCAACAAGACCTCCTTTGAGTGAAATACAAATCACCAAAGAGAGCGTAATGAAAGCAATCAACGATCTGCCCAATAAGGCCACTGTTGGACCAGACAAATTTCCAGTGTTCATCCTTAAGATAAGTAGCCCATTTATAATAGATCTATTATTGCACATCTATCAGGAAATCATTAGGTCAGGAGCTTTCCCGCAAGCCTGGAAAAATTACATTGTAACCCCAATACCAAAGATTAAACACCCAAAATTGGCTAAGGATTACAGACCAATTTCTGTTAGTTGCACCCTACAGAAGGTATTCGAAAAAGCACTGCTTCCCACCATCAATCAGCACTGCTTCAGCCATAGACCACCACATTTGCACTCAGTTATTTCGGGTAGATCAACAATAACAAACTTACTGGAAACCCTTTTTCGCGTGCAGAAAGCACTAAATGAGAAAAAGCAAATTGATATTATTTTTTTGGATATCTCCGCAGCCTACGACAACGTCTCAATTCCAGCGCTCATTGCGATTTTAAAGAATTATTTTAATGTAAGAGGAAATTTGTTAACTATAATAACCAGCCTGCTAGAACATAGAAAACTTATTGTTAAGCACCAAAAGCTACAATCTTGCTTTACCATCTCGCAAGGAGTGCCACAAGGGGGAGTTCTTTCGGCTACTCTCTTCGCGGCCGCCCTGGAGCCGTTTCTTGCACGGTACTACAATTTTATAACATATGCTGACAATGTAAAATTCTTCATCACTTCCAAAGACCATGAATCAGCAGAAGGTATTTGTCAGATGGCAAATAGCACAATCCGAGAATTTGAGAGCTACCTGGATTGCATCGGGCTCCGTATTAATGCACAGAAGTCTGCCCAAATGACCATAACTTGCAAGCAGAATAAAAATGACATCTCGATCTCTGTGAACGGGTCTAGTGTGGAAAAAGTGCACTCTCACCTGGACCTGGGTCTTAAGTGGGATGACAGACTCACCTTTGCTCAACACTTCGCCCATATGAAGACAAAAATATTCGCCGCTTTATGGGCTACTAGACAGGAACTGGTAGGAATTAGGGATCCTCAGCTAGCGACCAAGTACATTTTAATGTGTGTCCTGCCAATTGCAATGTATGCCTCGCAAATCTGGTCTTCAGCTCCAGATTCACATTATAAGTCCGTCCTTGGGATCGAGTACTGGTTCTTGCGATGGCTTAACAGAGTTGCTGGCCACCCTTTTACTATCTCAAGGGCCATTATCTACTCAAACCTTAACATCACAACCTGGATGCAGCGGACAATTAACAGGAACATACACACTCTCGCACAAATGCTCACAGGCAGAGTAGATGCTCCAGCCCTGGATAATATTCTAGTTAAACCGCGTGCCACTGCTAGACGTTGCGGAGAAGTAAATAATCCACTGCGTTCAGTCCTGAACAATCTTAGTAGCCTGCAAAGATTCTTCCCATCAAATGCAGCGAAAATATTTAACTCACTACACATAGATGCCGAAAAACTGTGTGAGGATGCAACATACCGGAAAGAGATCTTCCAGGATTCGTACAGACTTACCGAAATATGAATCGGCTGCAAAGTACCAAAGAATTGTGAATAAAAGTGAAACTTTCTGCTTTAAGAACAATAATAACTTGTTGACTGTAAAAATATACCTTCTGTAACAGTTATGTTAATATGTAAGTTATAGATGGAATTATTAGTGAATTGTAAATATATGAGTTGTATAATGTATGTACAGAATCATTAATGTGTAAATACTGTATATATTAAACATAAAATGTGTATATAATATTTCGGGACGAGACTACGTGTTCAGTATATGTAACCCACTGCACGTAGTATCTCGTACCCTGATATGTACTTAGCACCCTCCTGGCACTTTGCCGTCCCGGGGTGGTTTCCTTATGGAAATAAACAGATAATAATAATAATAATAATAATAATAATAATAATAATAATAATAATAATAATAATTATTAAAAATGTATTTCGGAGATTGTGTAGAGGTATAACAGTTATTATTTCGAATCTGGCTATTGTGCACATTTGTTATAGAAGTTGCTCTTCGGTTAGTAGCCTTCGACATACTCTGATTCTGCTCTCTGTCCTAAGTCTCCTGGGATAAGGTCTTCCTTGTATTCCCTTTGGTTTTATTTCCGCATATGTCAGCGTGGGATACTTTTCAGGGCTCACTCTATCAGCCTCACATATGGCCGAAGAATAAGAGCTAGATAAGTCCTGTGGTAAGGGAGATGGGGTGGGGCTCGGGTAGGGGCCTTAGATTCTTGTTGCATATATTCTACCAGGGGTTGTTGCTCATGATATTATCTATCACCGGTGGTTGCTCGATAAGTCCTCTAGTTTCTCTGTTTCGCTGATAGGGAGTGACGGGAGGGATGTTTAATATGGCATCTTTTGGTCTATGTCCCACTAATGGTTCAGCATTAATAGCCGAGGAGGAGGCATGAGCTTGGGCATCCTGTCCGCTTCTATGGAGTATAGCGCCATGTTCTTCGCGTTCAGGCTCCGAGGTTTGAGGCACTCGCGGTATTGTTTGGTAATCTGGCTTACCCTATAGCATCATACAGTTTTTAAGGTCAGGGATCTGGCCTTTTAGTGAGCAAATTTCCTGTTTTATTTCTTGGTTCTGTGCGCGGAGTTCTTGGTTGATAATGAGAAGAATGGACATGCACTCGAAAATTCGGAGAAATTTTTCTTCTAGATTATGCATGTATTCTTCGGCCTGGATTGCAACAGGTTTAAGAAATTCCCCAAATACTTCATCTGTTACGCTTTTGAGCACATGTTTCATGCCACTTAAAAAGGCGGTGATGGCCTGATTAGCCATAGCCTTAGGTGGGTTTGCATGTGGGCTGACAGGAGGATTTGCATGAAGACAGTCCTCGGGACAAGTATCACAACAAAGGACGTTTAAAATGTCAGAATCGAGTTCTCTGCTGGTGTGTTCCCCATTAACATCCTTCAGTCATTTGTTCGTTCATGGCCATAATTTTCGTGATCTTTCTCGTCTTCTTTATTATTTTCTAAATTATTACTTCTTCCATTGTTTCCCGAGTAACTGTTGTTATTTGGTTTTTAGGAGCATTAGCAACTAAGGCCATATTGCTCCGGTGCGGTGGTCATTTCCTGACCTTTCCGCATGCTCCGTATTTGGTGGTGACGGGCTCGAACCCCGGTCTAATCAAGAAGCGTGTGCTATGCACTGCTGCTCCTTCCCACCTGGCTACGGAGGCACCTCGAGTAACTGTGATGTGCATCATCGGCGGGGTGAGAGGTCAGCGTAGCCACTTCCTCCGGTGTGTTGCATTCTTCTGTCGGCGCGTTTATTTCTCCCAGCCGGGGGGGGTCAGGCTTCTGATTGGAGGTTCTTGCAGCTCCTGTCTGTTTACGATTTAAGCAGGATTTTCCTACGAACCCTTTCCTCTTGTTGAGCGATAAGCGCGAGAGGCTTGAGTATCCTGAGCATAACCGGTATATTCTATGCTTTGACTTACTGCAAAATAGGATTTCATCTGCGGAATTATTGCAGAGATCACATATGCCGGTAGTTACTGCGGTTGTCATGTTTAAGAACTGGTCCGGTGGTTAAAGTTGCAGCGAGGTAATAATGCAGGGAATGGTTTCTTATTTCCGGTCCAAATTTAAATTCATACAAAAGATCCAAATTAATTCACACTGAAACTGTCCAACGTTCAGTTTCTTAACAGAAAAGTCATGAAATCTCCTCAGGCACTGTAACCGGCTGATACGTATTTTCCTGAAGTAAACAATATTCCCTGTGGGAACGGAGTTATTCTTCAAAATGATAGTGAAATGAAGGTCAATCTCTGTTGCAGATGCACGAACGTAGAGTATCTTCGTTCGCACGTTAACCCTTCAGGTTAACCCAAATGTTGAGGGAATGCGAACTTCCGTATAGAGAATTTAGAAACAAATATGGATATAAAAAATTACCTGATCATACTAGACATCAGATGGCACTTGAATTGGATCATGCATGTTATCTCTACTCTGTATATTTATCAGTATTTTTATCAGTATAAAAATTCCAGACTATGGAGCAAGAGATCGCCACTTAAAAACACAATAATGCGGAGCACTGAATTAACCAGCCGCACGCACCTAATCTGCCTTAGCTTTGCCCCCGTAATCACTTGCAATGCGTGGGTCGACACCGTTTTGCATGCTTGGGTGAGGGTCAATAAGATCCGTCTATGTATAATATCGAGCCGTCGGCGATTTACCGCGGTTGGGGCCTTGTGGAACCATGTGACAGATTCATATGTGATTGCCGGGATGATTACTGCTTTATAGAGGATCGCCAGGGTGCGCCTTTTCAGCCTCCAGTCTCGGCGTATAACTCTGGCCAGCATGGCTGCATAATTTTTTATCTTATTCTACACGTATTGATGGAATTATAAAAGTTTCCACTTGATCATGGACCTTTCAGGTTCGGGGTGCGTGGAGTACTACATTTGTTCTTGTTGTTCGTGGTTTGCAGGCAGTGAAAGTGTGAGTCGTGTAGCGTATAGGCTCTGAGCAAATTCAGTTAAGGCTTTGTAGATTGTCCCATCCTCCAGCAGGTGGTGCTCCTACTCTTTAGGGTTGCAACGCACTTGCGTGATCAGCTGGGCACGTAGCCATCGGCGATTTACCACGGTTGAGGCCTTGTGAACCATGTTGTTGTTGTTGTTGTAGTTCGGTTTAACGACACAAGGGCTACTACGGCCAAATTGTGTTTCTTCTTCGTTAATTGACAAAAAGCGTATTGTTAGAGAGATTAAATTATATGCTTCTGTACAAACCAATATGTTTTAGATATAATAAAAGTTCTTCAATATTTGCTTCATTTCCTAAATGCGAGATAAATCAGATGATATATTCAATGTAGAGAGTGACTGAAAAGTGTTTGACCGGATGGTTCAATGTAAGGGACAATCAACCAGGAAATGACGGACTGTAAGTTGCGTCTGACAGGATGAGCACTGTGGTGGGCTTTCACCCAATAAAAAGAAGAGTAGTATTGTCAGTGTGTCCAATTCTGAGTCTTGCCAATACCACTTCCTCTCGTCTGTTTCTTTGCAAGCCAGACAGCCACAGCTTTGGATCTTCTTTTATCTGGTAAAGTTTATTGGTAGTGTCACTTTTCCAGGTCTGTGACCATTTATCGTAGCAGGCTTTGCGTATGACAGACTTAAAATCAGAGAAAGGAACCTGAGGATGTTGTGAGAGAGCGGATTGAGGATGTTTAGCGGCGAAGTCAGCACTTTTATTTCCCGTAATGCGTGAATGGCCAGGGATCCAGCAAAAACTGATTTCCTGATTGGACACACTGCAAGCGAATAGCTGGGAATGAACAGCACTAAGAGAATCTGTGTAAATTATGGCAGATGAGATGGAAAGCTCAATTATCTTACTAAGTGCTAACTTAATGGCATATAATTCAGCTGTGAAGACGCTGCAAGTAAGCAGTAGTGTGGCTGAACTTGTACATAAAGGAAAAACTGCCGCAGCACCTATCATATTCTCAGTTTTTGAACCATCCGTATAAATTTTACAGGCTTGGTTGTTCATAGCATGAGCCGAATGTAACTGTCTGATATTGCAGGATGGTATATTTTTCCCCCACTGGAAGAAGTGCGTATCTTGAGAGACAGACACATAAGTCCAAGGAGCAACAGGTGTAGTTGTGTCTTGGAAGATTTCATTTAAATTGACATTCCAAGTCTGAACAAGCTCTTTGATCCTGAGAGAGGCGGGTCTATTTTCATTTGGCTTGCTCCCATAGAAGGCTTCCCACCAGTATTATAGAGATACTCCCAACTTGGGTGCGATGGTAGACTCTGGATCTTAGCAGCGTAGTGAATCGGAGATATAATAGACTTTGGATCGGAGAAGTCCTGAAAGCTCCCAGCGCAGTCCTCAGAGCACTGTGATGGATCATATTTAGCCGTTTTAAAGTAGTACTCCTGGCAGAGTCATACACTGGACAACCATAATCTAACCGTGAACGGATTAAACTTCTATAGAGATGCAGTAAAGTACACCGATCAGCTCCCCATGACATAGATGAGACCGAACGAAGTATATTCAAATGCTTTAAGCAAGAAGTTCTCAAATAAGTGATGTGAGCTTGGAAATTTAGTTTGCGGTCTAATATTAGTCCAAGAAATTTAACGGTATTAACAAGCGGGATTGGAGTATTGTGTATTTGTAGTTCAGGTTCGGGATGGAGAGCTCGCTTCTTGCAAAAGTGAGTGACAGTACATTTCTTTTCTGACAGTCTGTAACCATTCCGTGAAGTCCAGAATTCTATTTTGGTTATGGCAAGTTGTAGCTGCCGTTCAATGGTATTCATACTTTGAGATTGGCAGGAAATGGTAAGATCATCTGCATACATATAAGTTTGAACAGTTTTTGAGATATCTCGTGTCATGCTGCTAACTCGGATTGAAAACAGTGTTGGACTGAGTATTGATCCCTGCGGGGCTCCCTCTTCCTGAATGTGAGATGTAGAGAGGACGTTTTTGTATCGGACTTGAAAAGAGAGCAATTTCAGGAAATTCTGAATTATTTCTGGCAAATGACCCCTAAGTCCCAGATGGTAAAGTCCATAATAATACCATGCCGCCATGTAGTATCAAATGCCTTTTCAAGATCTAAATTGACCATGACTAGGTGTTGTTTCATGACAAAGGCATTTCGGATATGAGACTCGGCTTTAATGAGCACATCTAGGGTTGATCTATTTTTTTCGAAAGCCATACTGGTTTTCGAAAGGAGATTTTCTGACTCCAGGATGTAAGTGAGCCTAGTATGAACCATTCTTTCGAAAATTTTTCCCATGCAGCTCGTAAGAGATATTGGCCTGTAGTTTTCAACACAGGAAGGATTTTTTCCTGGTTTTGGTAAGGCGATAATGAACGAATGGCGCCATGAAGTTGGATAGGCATTTTCAGAGAAGCTCCGATTGTAAAAAATGAATAGGGTTCTCAAGTCTTCTCCAAGTAAATGCTTTAACATAATGTAATGAACTCCATCTGGACCTGCAGCACTATTGGAAGATCTGTTTAATGATTCTTGAAGTTCTATTAACGTAAACGTTTGGTTGTACGGGAATGAGCGGCGAGTGGAGAAGTTAATTTTATACCGTTCTGCACCTGCTTTGATGTTCTGGAAGGTGGAGGCGTAGGTGGCAGAAGCTGAGATTTTTTGCAAATGATTCTGCTAATGCATTTGCAACTTCTTCGGGAGTAGAAATGTGTTTCCCTTTCCAATGAAGTATCGGAGAGGGCAGCCGAGCAAATTTGTCATTTAGTGCCTGTATTCTTTTCCAGATGACTTGTGTGTCCGTGTCTTTGGTAATGGTGGAGGCAAAAGCAATCCATGAATCCCATTTCGCTTTCCGCCTAACTTGTCTAGCTTTTGCTTTTAGTCTTTTAAAAGCAATTAGGTTACTAGTGGTGGGATACTTGCGGAATGATTCTAGGAGCGGTTTTTTTTTCTGTTTGGCAATTAAACAATCTGTATTCCACCAGTGATTTCTGTGTTTTCGATATCGTGTGGATTTTGAAATGGAGGCCTTAGCTGCAGTCAGAATCTGATTGGTTATGTAAGTGTTTACATCATCAATATGTTGTCTTTGAACATAAAATCTGTCTAAGTGTATCTGGGCAGAATAGCCACCCCAGTTTGCCTTTTTTAAACTGCCAAGTGGATCGTTGGTCAGGATTTGAAGTTACCCCTGTTTGTAGCGAGCAAATAATTGGAAAGTGATCACTGTTGAAGGGATCGGTTAATACCGACCATGTCATGATTGGAAATATTAATGGCGAACAAATTGACAAGTCTATTGGGGAAGCAGATCCGGTTGCTAAGTGGATATAGATAGGAAATCCAGAATTTAATAAATTGAGATCATTATTATGCATGAATTCCTCCATAAATTTGCCTCTTATATCCATTGTGCCCGATCCCCACAGTGGATGGTGTCCATTAAAGTCACCAAAAAGACAAATTGGAGTTGGGAGTTGTGCAATGAGGTTGTCAAGTTCTGAAAGTAGAAGTGGTGCAGATGGCGGAATATAAATGGAAACAATGGTAAATGACGTACCAACTGCAAGGCGAGCTGCCACAGCTTCTAGGGTAGTTCTCAATTGGATCGGCCTGGATGGTATGTTAGTGTTAACAAGAATAGCAACTCCTCCACGTGCAGGTGATACTGAGTTCCTATCTCGTCTGTAAATGGTATAACGTGAAAATTTTGGCAAAACTTGGGGTGACAAGAATGTTTTCTATAAGCATACACTTATGGGATTAAATTGAGCTATTAAATCTCTTAAGTCATCAGAATGAGTGCTTAGTCCTCTGCAATTCCATTGTATGATCTTATTCATTATTTAGGTTTACCTGAGGGTGATTCATCTGACTGTTTTCTGTACGTGGGACATTTTTTCCGGTCCTTTTTTGAGAATGTGGGGCGTCCAGTACCCATGGTGTCATCTGCATGGAGTTCAAGAATAGGTTCCTCATTGTCTAGTAGCTCATCTACATCCATGTGTTTGGAGGGAGATTCCGTTTTTTTAGAGACTGATTCAGATTTTAATTGTTCTTTTCCAACTGGGACTAATGGGGTATGAGTAGGAATGCTGATTGGAGTATTTGTGGCTTCGCTAGTTCGTTTTGGAGTATTTTCTTTCTCTGAGGTTGAAAGCGTAGATTTGAGCCAGTTCGCTAGAGAGGTGTTAGGTGGAACTGATACATCTGTTTGAGCTGCAGTAGAAACGAAGTTCCGAGTGCGAGCTGCACAGGAACGACTAATAGGCAGGGTCGACATAACTTGCCTACGTGCCTCAGGAAAGGTGACTTTATTTTCTATTTTGTACTTTTGAATTTTCTTTCCTGTAATCCATAGCTCACATGTTTTGGAAAAAGCTGAGTGGCTTTCTTTGCAGTTTGGACAAACAAGGGTTGTGACAGAGCAATCCGCTTGAGTGTGATCTTTAGAGCCGCAGATGGGACATGTGGCCTCACCTCTACATGCCTGCTGCGAATGCCCGTATTTCTGGCATTTGAAGCAGCGAACGGGATTCGGGATATATGGTCTAATACGACAATTCAAATAGCCAGCTTTAATTGAGGCTGGTAAGTCTGGCGTACTGAATGTTAAGATGATGGATCTCGTTGGAGTGAGATTTCCATCTTTTTTAGTCATAATCCATTTCACATTTCTAACTTTTTGACTACTAAGTTCTTGAAGTAGCTCTTCTTCGGAGACTGTAATTAGATCACACTCACTGATTACACCCTTTGATGAATTTAAGGTTCTGTGTGGAGTAATTGATACTGTGAGCCCACAAAATGATGTTGTGTTTAAGAGCCGCTCAGAGTGTTTAGCGGTGGCAGTTTCAATGAGGAGATCTCCGGATTGTAGTCTTTTCACCATTTTTGGTGATCCAATAATTAATTCCAAATATTTTTGAATCAAAAATGGTGATAATTTGCCTACAGGTTGGGAGGATAAAGAATGAATCACCAAGAAATTTGGTAATTCATCATGGCATTGAGGTTCCCTTCTATGCCTTTTGGGCTGGTTGGTGTCACGGTCATTGTCTTGATGGCTCTAAAGGTGGATAATTACTTGTATCCATGTTAGCTCCTTTTGGCCCTGGGGGTGTATTGTTACCGCCCAGATTACCGGCCCCCACGGGTTGGCAGGAGCAGTGCCGCTTGTGGCCAAGCGTATAGGTTAGTACAGTTAGTAAGACGAATTAAATTAAAGAAAAAGGTTCTTTCCTTCTTCTGGGCTCTTTTCTTAGTTCTTTTAAGAAAGAAGGGCTACTTAACGGAAAAGTTTAATAATCAAGGGAGAAAACAAAAGAGAACCTAAACGCTTAGAGAAAAACGCTTTTCAATCGCACGAGAATCGCTTGGCCACGGAAACGCTTGGCACCTGCGGCCGTGAACCATGTGCCAGAGGCATATGTGATATCCGGGATGATTGCTGCTTTATTGAGGATTGCCAGGGTGCGCCTTTTCAGCCCCCAGTCTCGGCGTGTAACTCTGGCGAGCATGGCTGCATAATTTTTTATCTTATTCTGCAAGTACTTTAGTGTGGAGTGAACGACCGGTTCCGATCCCGATAACTCCCAAGTATTTCAGTTCAGTAACTAGCTTGATAGTTCTGTCTTGGATTCTAATCTGTGGTGGTCTGGTTGGGGTTAGGTAACCCTTCAGTAGGACGGATTGAGTTTTGGTGGACAA